>NW_006912112.1:0-131856 GCF_000523435.1 Bipolaris zeicola 26-R-13
AGCCTCGCCTAGGGGTAGGACTTGGCGATCAGCTCTGATTGGCTGGGATCACCAGTGATCAGCCCCGGATTCTGCCACTTATCTGACAGTAGGACACTAGACTTTAGTGCAGGAGCATTGCAGGTAGCTAAAATTACTTCTATTAGTTATACGACATTAAAGAAGGCGCGTAGTAAGGGTAGTTAAGAAAGGTCTCGGCTAAGTTAACGGCACTATAGAACCTATAGAAAGACAGGTCATAACTCTCGTACGTGCTAAAAGGATATAGAAGAAGATTCTTTATTAGATATAAGTAAGTCGTACGACGCATCTATAGCTAGTATAGAGTAATTTAAGTTTTTATATATAAAGTTCGCGATGCTAAGAAAAAGTGTCCGGCTCGGTGGTGTGTCCGGCTCGGTGGTGCTTTACGTTATGTTGTATCTATTTTGAGGTGGCGTGACTCACAACGCAGGTTGCCTAAAAACATTCTCTCCAATACAGAGAACAAACATAGTTGCCTTCACACTTGTAGACGGAAAGAGATAACGCTATACTTTATTGCAAAAGTAGCTGTAGCCATTGGTCTCGTAACCTATACGGCTCTAAGAAGCCACCAGCTCCCCTCTCCCCAACGTTTCAACTCCCTCCGTCCACGCCATTCACCCCCTCCCCTCCAGGCAGATCCACCAAGCTCCCCAACCCCTCCGTCTCCTTCATCTTCTTCTGCCACGGCAACAACCCCCTCGCCGGCCGCACAGCCCGCACCTCCCCCCGCTCCCTCTTCCCAACCCATGCATCAATCTCCCTCTGCTCCACAAAATTCCCATGCAACCCCAACCTCAACTTAACCGGCAAATGCACCACAGCCAACGGTCCCTGTGCTAAATTCCTCGCATCGAAAATCATAATATCGTTTCTCAGCACATCCAGATGATTTAACAGCGCAATGATGTATCCATTTCCTTCTTCAAACTCCCCTTCCGAGGAAGAAGACGAAGGGCGACGAGGCACAAACACCGGTTCCTGAAACGTACACGTCGGACCCGCCCAAAACACATCCTTACGTCCAGTATCCCACTCATAATGCCCGAGCACATTAAACAACCCTCCCGCCGGCGGTCCACACTTGGCACCATCATACGGCCTAGCTGGATCAATGTTACACTGCCAAAAGTGATTATACGGCTTCGTCAGCACTCTATCGTCTATACGCGAGAACTCGCCGTTAATACCAAACATCTTATGCGGCTGGACGCGCGTGTGGGTTGGAGTGTTAGGGTCGAAGATCCAGCGGTAGGTGTCTGAGACGAGTTTGTTCCGTTGTTGGAGGGTGGAAGGGGTGGAAGGGGGAGGAGGGTCGGGTGGGAAGAAGAAGAAGACGTTGTCGGAGGCTATGGTTAGGTCGACTACGATTTTGCCGGAGGCGTCTTCGTAGGAGCCGGCTATGTGGCCGTGGAAGCCTAGGGGGGTTTTTAGCATGGGAATGGAGAGGGAGGGGGAAGGGGGTGTAAGTACCGCTGTCGGCGCGGAGCCAGATGATGTCTTCTGGTTTGGCGTTTCGGCGGGGGACGATACCGTACCATTGGTCTTCGTCGGGGTCCCAGGCGAAGTGGTTTCCGCCTTTTTTGAGGCGGTCTTCGTTGACTTTTATGGGGGTCAAGGGGAGGATGAGGTAGTTTTTTGTGATGGCGCAATCATGGATCATGCCGGAAAAGGGTGCTTTGTACCAGCACTCTTCTGTCTTTTTCCCGTCTTTGTCGATGGTGTACACGACGATGTCGCAGCTAGCGTCGTATCCGTTGCCTCCGGCTTGGTAGCCGTAGCAGACCATTTCTCCAGTGTCTGGATCGAACTTGGGGTGTGCGGTAAAAGTGGGAGATTGTACTTGGCCGTCAAAGTCGTAGCGACCGATTGTTTCGAGGGTGACTGGATCCATGGCGAATGGTGGGCCATCTTCCTTCATTGCGAGAAGAACACCCCGCCAGAAGATTACGTTGGTATTTGAGGCAGTTCGTATGATACCCTTTACCATTTCGTTGTCGGTGTAGGGGTTCCTGTACCGACCGAGCAATGCGCGCCGGGCTTTTGTTTCTGCTTTGTAACGATCCGTATGTACGTATCTCTGTCGAAAGTCGACATGACCATTTTCGAACCGAAAGGCAGATACGGAGCCATCACCGTTGAAGTGTATATCTTCTTCAAAAAGAGGTGGAAAGCGGTGATCCGGCTGTATGCGAAAGAAAGTGCCATTGATATCCTTGGGGATCTACAATTGCTAAGTCCGATACTCTGTACGTATATTACAGCTCTACTTACGGTTCCAGTAGTTTCTATCTCAAAAATATCTGCCTCTAGCCGTGATGGCTTGTTGAAGCCCTTGAAAAATGGAGTATCTGGAAATTTGACTTGATCACCATGTTTCTTGCCTTCCTGATAAGCCGCAGGTACTGGACTTGCGAGGGAGAAAATGTGCGCCATAATGAACTATTCACCTTGTTCCATTCAGATACTCGCCAGCACCCTCCCACCTGATATCCAAATCTGAAAAGACCATTTTGATTGCCGTTGATCCCAATGTAACCCGATTCCTTGCATGGCTTCGGGACACTGGAAGGAGCGGATGTGGGGTATCTTACTTGCGGGGTAGCTTACTGTGTACGGGTCTCGGCTGGAATGGTGAAGGTCGGAGTGATAAGGCCGGCCGGTTGATATCAGCAGCGGCATGACGTACGCGAGGAGTACATTTGCTTTGTAGGGGTACTAGCGTCTTCGTTCTCTTGATTGCGATGATTCAATACATCCATAGTCTCGAACACGTGATATTGATACCCAACTTTCAATAGTACCGAGCTCATCGGCTGAAAATGATCGGTTTTATGGGTCCCGATGTAGTAATGGTGCATTTGCCAAGCAAAATCCCACTTCCTGCTTAGGGATAGCGTGGCATTCGGTACTTGACTTCTAAGAGGCCTACTATGTAGGTGCAGGGCGAACAGAGTCGATGACTAACCTGAATCGAGACTGTATAACACATCCTTTATCCGGCGCAGAGGAAGTACCGAACTGCGTGCCCCACATATGTTGTCTTCAAATAATTACTACTTGACTTCTCGGTACTGTGCATGGTATCTTGTTTGCATGTTAGAGAATTATAGCATTCAGATTTACGCAGATATGTAGAAAGAGGCTCAAGATAATATGTCCATAGTTTTTACTAGTTCAGTGTGCATAGGTATAAATTAGGACATTGTCATAGAAATGCGATAATAGTAGAAATGCTTGATTTATTGCGTAGTCGAGAAGACGCTATCACTGTCGGGATTGGTCCCACCAAATATTTCCTATTTCAATTTACGGCGCCCCATTGACTTCCGACCGAGGTTTGCTAAGTACCAACGGCGGAGTACTTGTCGACGGGTCTTTCCCATAATGCGGCGCTCTCAAATCGTCATCTGCAACCTTGTCGCCCGTGACTGGATGAGTGTAGTGAAACGGCACAACGCGGGTATCCGGCCAGAGCATTGGATTTTCGCACAAAACATCTGGTCCGAAGGGATCTTCCGGGAAGGTCGTTTTCGGGAATGGTACGTGATTCGGCTTGGTGAAGGACCAACCTTTGTCAAAGGGCGCATGCCAAAAGGCGAAATACTTGAGTCTGAAAATCTTCCACACGCCGTCCTCTTTGATGTACTCGTTCTCATACACACCGCCTTCCCACCATTGGACCAGGCCGCGAGGATGCGTGTCCTTGATGCTTTCGTGTGTGCCGGCGGACATCATGCTGCGGAAGCGACCCTTTGCGCGAGTGCCTTCTGCATTGACGTCGACTATGCCCTGCATCTGAGGGTGATCGAGTAAGAAGCCGTGAATGGGTCCGTTTCGTCCAGCTACAAATATTTTGGCGAAGCGGCCAACGTAAAGGCGCCTGACACCCGCTTTGCCATCATAGCGGCCTCCAAGGAATTCAACACAGGTGTCCGGGTGGTCGGAGAAGAGATCGGCAACCTATTGTCGTGAACAACCAAGTATTGCACATATTACATGGCTACCTACCTCTTTATAGAGACATTTGTCGAGATAGTAGCCGTATGTGTACTGCAGTTTGCGAATGTCCTCTTGGTCTGAGGTGGGGTCAGCGTCTTGAAGCGCGAGTGATGGTTGACTAAGCCGCACCACTCAGCCGCGTCACCTGCGATTGCAGCTTCTCCACCATAGCCTTCAGTTGCTCGATTTCGCTAGCCATTATCGTGGTAGTCTTTTGCAGAAACCAGGGTGTGGATGTGATTCAATGTCACGGCCATCCTTTACTTTTTAACATGAATGGTACACGATTAGTATCTAACACAGCTGTCCGATCTGTCACCACCACGACTATGAGGAAGATCCCGTGCTATCTCCACGAATAGGGTCAGTCAAAGAGTCGGCGTTATGACTGCGAAATGCACAAAAATAGCGGTTATACACTGCCGATTGGACTATTCCCCAAAGAGTTTGTGGAGCACAACGGCAAAGCAAGATTGAGGTGGGGTCATGCACCACAAGGAATCCCAGCTTCAGCTTGCTAGCGTTTTTCGACCCAGAAACCACCACCGTCGCTGATATTTATTGGGGCGTGCTGCAGCAATATCAGAGATTAGCCTATCAATATCCAGTCGATCTCCTGTGGGATCAAACCAACGAAGACTTGCTAAATATTGTTTGTCTTTGTGAGGTGCAGCGACCGAAGTACAGCCGTAATAACAGAAGAGCTGCGTCATTACGTTTGACATTCCAACATGGGCCTTCCGGAGAAGATTGAGACGCGTCTGTTCATCAATGGAGAAGTCAGTCACGGGGAATTGGTAGAACTGAATACTTGAGCTGACCCTTTCACAGTTTGTTGAGTCGTCAAATGGCAAAACATTTGACATTGTCAATCCAGCAACGTTGAAGCTTGTAGCCAAGGGTTAGTTCTATCGACCCCCTGAAAGTAGCATGTTGGCTGAAGAAGACTACAGTACACGAGGCATCTGAGCAGGACACGGACAATGCTGTAGCCGCAGCAAAAGCTGCTTTCCCTGCATGGTCTGCACTCTCTCCCGACCAAAGGGGCCAGTATTTCAAGAAGCTGGCAGCACTGATCCGAGAGAACAACGATGAGCTAGCGGCGTTGGAAGCAAGTTCGATGGGTCGCCCGGTGGGAGAGTTTTTTGATGGATATGCGGCAGCGGCAAAGTGGGATCGCTATGCGGAGAGCGGATACAATGTGCAAGGTGAGAATGTCAGTGCATGACGAAGTTGAGATGCTGACGAGAAGCAGGAACTACCAGTGTTCAGACTCCGGGGTTCGTCAACATGACACTACGTCAGCCCTATGGAGTGGTTGCTGCTATCATTCCATGGAACGTGCCCTTGTTCTTCTTAGTGAGCAAGCTAGCTCCAGCTTTGATTGTCGGAAACACAGTCGTTTTGAAGAGCTCCGAGAAGGCGCCCCTGACTGTAAGTGACGGATTGAATATTCATGTCAAAAGCTAATGGTGGCAGTCTGCTAAAATCGCCGTGCTGGCAAAGCAGGCTGGATTCCCGCCAGGCGTCATCAACATCATCACTGGATTCGGAAATGTCAGTGGCTCCGTATTGAGCCACCACATGGACGTCCGAGCTCTGTCATTTACTGGGTCGAGCCGGACTGGCAGGATCATCCAAGAAGCGGCGGCAAAGTCTAATCTGAAGCAAGTCTACCTGGAGCTCGGGGGCAAGTCGCCGGCGGTCATCTTTGAAGATGCAGACATGGAAAAGGCGGTCAAGGAGACGGCGCACAGCATTCGGTGGAACAGTGGGCAGGTGTGCATGGCCAACTCGCGCATCTACGTGCAGAAATCGGTGGCAGACAAGTACATTGAGCTTTTCAAGCGCAACTTTGAGACGGAGACTAAAATGGGAGATCCGCTAGCAGCGCCGCAGGAGGGCGTCAACCACGGCCCGCAGGCAGATGGCGCGCAACACAAGACAGTGCTGAAATACCTTGAAAGCGGAAAGCAGTCTGGCGGAGAGCTGATTACGGGAGGAGGAGCGCCGTCTGACCGCGAAGGCTACTACATCCAGCCGACCATTTTCAAGAACACGCCTGAAGACGCGCAGATCATGAAGGAGGAGATTTTTGGGCCGGTGGTCAGCATCAACGTCTTCAGCACGGAGGAGGAGGCTCTGGCCAAGGCCAACGCGACAGAGTTTGTTCCCTCCACCTGCCTTCTTGGCAACGCTAGGTGAAACTGAGGGTGGCTAACGACGATGCAGGTTCGGGCTATACGCGTCGGTATACACCAAGGACATTGACCGGGCACTGCGCTTCGCAAAGGGGATGGAGGCTGGGACGGTGGGGGTCAATTGCACGTCGCCAGGTGAGTTTTTGATGATGATGATGATGATGATGATAAGAAAAAGGCCTGCAGGGATATAGAGTCGTTGCTAACGCGTGAGACAGTGACGGGCACGGACATGCCGTTTGGTGGATACAAGTCGTCGGGGTCGGGGCGGGAGGGAGAGCCTCTGTACTCGCTCAACAACTTCCTGGAGACGAAGAGCGTGCTGATCAAGATGGGGTAGTGTGTGGTGTGGGTGGGTGGGTGAGTGAATGCAGCATGTATGTATGTATGTATAAGTAGTGGAAGGGGGTGGCGGCGATGCAAGCAGCCAATCGGCAGGTGTTGCAGGGTGGCTTTGCGGGCGAGAACGAACCAGGCGCCGAGCACGCAAACCCATGCACGCGTGAATTGAAACCCTTCTCTTCTGCACCCGTCTCCTCCACTGAAGAGGGCAACATGCTCCGCTGCCTTTCCCCGGACTGCTGCAGGTGTGCCGAATGAGTCCATTGCGTTGCTACTAGAGCCATTAATAGTGTCGTCTGGTCCCGCCGGGCTGCCCCCCCGCTGTCTTCGGAACGATATGGCCGAGTTGGCCGCCCCGCAACCTCCAGCGCCTGCGCCTGCGCCCGTCTCAAGCAGAGCACCCAACGGCCATCGCGTGCACAGCAGCTGTGACCGCTGTCGCAGCAGAAAGACAAAGGTACGCACACGCCATACATACAAAAAAAACAAAAAGTCCCGCTCCATCCGCCGCCAAGCAGCTAACCGCCGCCCGTGATCCGCAGTGCATCGATCCCAGTACGACTTCCTACTGCTCTCTGACTTATACTACTTACTCACCCGCCCCTCCACTCATTCACCCTTTGCTGACACCTCCCCAATAGTCCCCGGCCCATGTCGCTACTGCGCCCGCACAGGCGCCGTTTGTACCATTGCCACGCCCAGGCGCAAGAGGCCCTACTACCATGTCACTGAAGAAGAGTACCAGTGCGCCATGCGCATTCTCGAGCACTTCTTCCCTGGCCGTGAACTCAATCTCCAATCTCTCCGCACCATTTCCAAGGCTATCAAGGACGGCTCCTTCCACGCCGACCCTGTCCAGCAAACTGACGGCCTCTTTGCCAGCAACCAGGCCTCGCCCGAAGATGGCGACAGTGTTGACAATGGCGAGGAGCAGGACGTCAACGAGCTGCATGAATCTCTCGGCTGCATGATGAAGGACTCGCGCGGCAAGTTTCGTTACGTAGGAGCCCATAGCGAGATTCCCTTCAATGCCGTCGTCGCAACCTTGGGTATGCAGCGGAAGGACCCATCTATCATTCCCACTCCAAAAGTGGGGGCGTATCCACCCACCCTTCCTGTAGCATCGCCCTCTACTGACTCGGGTGCTGAAGAGAGCTACTATCTCCCCAGTCGCCATCTATGTGACATTTACATTTCTCGCTTCCTCGAAGATGTCCATTGCACATACTGGCTCTACCCCGTCGAAGCCCTGCTGCGCCGGGTTGACAGCACCTACTCCGAGTCGGCTGAGTCTTCGTCCAGCTCATGGATGTGCTCCCTGTACACGATCTTCGCCATTGGAGCAGCAAACTATGTCGGCAACAATGGCAACTCCCCGCCGCCAGACTGGCCCGCCGCCATGGACGTCAAAACATCAGAGGATTACCTTGCCCTCGCCAAACAGCTCATTCCAGTTGTGTATGATGAAGCCGACTTGGACAGCATCCGCGCAATGGCCATCATGGTAAATTCGTCCTAACAACCATCCGCCCTGTCACACGTGGCTGATCACTATCTAGTCCATCGCAATGGAGAATCTTTGCTCGAGAGTCAGTGCCTACCTGTACATGGGCGCTAGTGTGCAAATGGCCTTCTCCCTAGGTTTGCACCGCGACCAGGTCGACGAGTCAGCCACCGCGCTTGATCGGGAACAGCACCGTCGGATTTGGTGGACTTTGTTTCAGCTCGACCAAGAAATCTCGTCAAGAGGTGGCTGTCCGACCATTGTAGATGAGCGCTTCACCAAGGTTACGACGCCTATGCCATCTGAGCGGGTACGGCCATTGCTGTGATTTTTGAATGTCCATATGCTGACTTTTCGCAGGCTGTGTATCCAGGACTGTACACACCTCTTTCGTGGATGGCCACATCGGTTTCTCTCTGTCGCTTGAGGCGCGAAGTCATACAGGCCGTTTACATGGAGCGTTCATCAAACTCGATATCCTTTTCGACAATCTCAAACTCGCTCCTGCTGCTACAGAAATGGCATCGCCAAGTGCCAGCACATCTGAAAACCGACGTGCCCGCACCTCCGACGTACAGGCGTGCAATTGCAGTCCTGCATCTACAGTATTGGAGTACCACTATCCTCTTGACACGGCCTTTCTTGCTCTATCTGGTCATCAAATATGGCTCACTGGTGTCAAGCAAAAAGATCTGGTTTGAGCGCATGGGAAAAACGTGCATCGACGCAGCACAGAAGAGTATAGCTATTTTGAAGCAAATGGCCACGGACGGCGTGCTTTCTAGCTTGACGGCTTTTGATAGTACCTGCATCTTGCGCTTAGTCATCGTATTCATTCTGGCCTATGTCCACACCAGATTACCGCAGTACAGCGAGTACATTTGGCAGTTGGTGGAGCTAGCCAACGGCATGGAGCAGATTGGTTTTACAAAGATGGTATCTGAAGAAACACCCATACGCCTAGCGGATCTGGGAATATCAAAACATGTTCCAACCAACAATGACAATCATCATACGCCAGTCGCTTTGGACGATGCAACAATGGCCCAATTGTGGGGCTGGGACTCGTGAGTCTTGCCATTGAAAATTCCTGCCCATGACTAACACTCGCATAGGAGTTTCATGACTCCACTGCAGATGCAGCAAAGCTTGGATCTCAACTTTGACGACTCAGGGGCCTTTGACATCAACACCGAGATTCTTGCATTCACCAACCTCAATGAAAACATCGTCATTGACCCATCCCGTGCCTATCCGCAATATAGGATGCAATGACGCTTATCCGAAGCAATTCCGCATCCCGTTACAACCATAAGCTGTACGCCTACCAACTGAGATGTGGGGCTAATTTCTCCATGATCACGTCAGTACCACTTAGCTAGTGCGTATTCTAGTGGACGGAGGTGAACAGGGGCGGACGCTTACACTGCTATACACCTTGTTCGCAGGAAATCCCGAGGTTTACGTTCTAGAGTAGCATGGCCTGCTAGGATGCCACAGTGCGACGCCTTGATGTTGTGGACTACCCAAGTAGTTGAAGCATACATGTGTATAGAAGATTTCAGAATAAGAATGGCTGTATCCTAGGTATCATGGGTTTACGTGTACATGGAATAAACATGAATATATATATTTTCAACAAGACTTTGCAACTCATCTGAATTGTGCCTTTGCATACTCTGGCGTGTGCCCAAAGAAACAAACACCGTCCTTCCCCCCCAAAAAACGGTTCATGTACGGTATTATTGTAGCTGAGAGAACTTTGAGCAAATGGAATTTATGAGATAGATGGATGGATCAATCAATCAGACCACATACTTCCAAATCCAAGACTATATCGGACTAATCACCAATACTACGACAGCTATCCCATCATTACTACAACACTCCAGTCTAATGCTTTGTAGACTAGATTACAAACATACCATATCTATCTACCACATCCCCCGGCACTCTACTTCTCCATTGTCGATTTTTTTTTCTCTTTCATCATCTTCTTTGTCGTCGCCAAGCTTCTTTTTTTAAAAAAAACCAGTTGGGGGGGGGCACTCTCTATTTTGCGTTGCTTGTTGAGTGTAATACATGGATATTATCGATGCACGTTTCTCTGGTAGTAGTATTTTGGAAACCGCCCCCCCCCACCTCTCTCACCCGTCAACACCATATCTTATCATTTGATAGGAATAATATTGTAAGTTGTTCCAAGAAGGAGGAAAGCCGTCCAGAGAGAAATCGAGGTTTCGTGGAACATGTTTTATAGAAAAACTGAGTCTTTCTTTTATTACTGGCGTAGGTTTCCCATCTTTGGGGTTCACATGGATTGTTAGTTTTTTACGCTACTAGAGACAGAAAAAAAACACTGTCCTTTGTTGGGGGGGGGGTTCTTAAAATCGCGTTGTGAGTGACCTTTTTTTTGTCACACCGTCATTGATGATGATTTGGCGGAATATAGCATGTGCGTGCCTTATTCTTGAACACCATATTTTTAGACTGTTGACTATTAGTAAGAGGGGGAATTGGAAAAGCAAATCTCTGCTATGCTGGTACTACAGTGCGTGTTACCTTTTTGGAGACCGAGATGTGGGAGGATTGGAAATCTGGATTCGGTAGCAATATAAGTTGCAGGTGGAGTTACTATGATGGCTGTAGGTATTTCGTGAACGATGGAGAATTCGTCATAAGTCCGGCATTTTGTTTTTCGACCCACTTTGGACAGCGAGGAAGTAGCATGGCGGTAGCGTTGGCCAAAGCAGTTTTTGCAGTTGTAGTTGTTTTCTCTTTTCAAACTTGGAAACAAAGAAAAAACAAATCCTATATTTTTCGAAGAGATTTAAGTTTAGAAACCCATTGGTTTTCGATATCATCAAAACCAAAACAAGTATTCAAGTTGAAAGCTTTACCAAAGAAGTTTCCTCACAACTTTTTTATTCTATAAAAAAAATGCTAGTGACAATCATGAAATATTTAATACAAAGAGCCAATTGTCAGTGTCCACGAAGAAGTGCATCACGCATCACAAACTAGCACTAGTTCCAATGAAACAAATTATAGCTAGAATGATTTGATTTCGCCTATTTACACACATTTTGATGAAGAAGAATGTACAATTTAGGAAAAAAAAAGGAGACAATCGTACACTGCAAGTTTCCGGCCCAGCTGACGCCGCATACTGAAAAGGTATCGTGCAGGTAACAAAAAGAACAAATACTCAAACATTCCATGAAAAATGCAAAAAAAGTCATTCGCGAAAACCTTTAAGTCTTCCTCTTTTATCGTAACCATTTTTATCGTAACCTTATCCATCGTACAAAGGTCATTATAATTATGTCCGCGTCTAAGCGGCGACGGTAGTCAGCTTCTCCTTGTGGCTGTGACCGGCTTTCAACATAGCCTCGTAGGGCGGACGTTGAACGATGCCACCAGTGACGGGCAGCGAAGAACCGTATCCGTTCAGGAAGGAATCAACGTCGCGAGCGCATTGGCGACCCTCATTGATACCCCAAACGATGAGTGATTGACCACGACGGCAGTCACCAGCAGCGAAGACGCCAGGAAGGTTGGTGTTGTAGTGGCCTGGGGGAGTCTTGATGTTCTTGCGGCCATCAAGCTCAACCATGTCGCTCATGACGCGTTGCTCAGGGCCCAGGAAACCCATAGAGAGCAAAACGAGGTCTGCAGGGAAGAACTGCTCACTGCCATCAACTTGCTTCATGTCCCAACCACCCGAAGAAGACTTGGTCCACGCAACACGGATAGTGTTGATGCCCTTGACCTTGCCGTTGCCGTCATCAACGAATTCCTTGGACATGACACAGTATTCACGAGGATCCTTGCCCATGTGAGTCTTGACTTCGTTGTGACCATAATCGGTACGGAAGATACGGGGCCACTGAGGCCATGGGTTGTCGCGGGCACGCTCTGGTGGAGGCTGAGGTAGCAGCTCGAAGTTTACGACAGATTTGGCGCCGTGGCGGACAGAGGTACCAATGCAGTCGTTACCTGTGTCACCACCACCAATGACAACAACATGCTTGTCCTTGGCCGAGATGTACGCATTGTCAGCAAGCTCAGAGTCGAGGAGAGACTTGGTGTTCTTGTGCAAGAACTGCATAGCGTAGTGAATGCCTTCCAAGTTGCGGTTGGGGATGGGCAGGTCGCGAGCTACAGTGGCACCTGTGGCAAATACGACTGCGTCAAAGTCTTTGCGCAGGCTCTCAAGGTTGGGGTGGCCTTCCTCTCCAACGGTAACACCGGTCTTGAAGTTGACACCCTCAGCAGCCATGAAGTCAACACGACGCTGCACAACCTTCTTATCGAGCTTCATGTTGGGAATACCGTACATGAGGAGACCGCCAATACGGTCAGCACGCTCAAAGACTGTGACAGTGTGGCCAGCCTTGTTGAGCTGATCGGCACAGGCGAGACCAGCAGGACCAGAACCAATAATGGCAACAGTCTTGCCAGAGCGGACCTGAGGTGGAGTGGGTACCATCCAGCCCTTCTCGAAGCCACGGTCAATGATAGCGCACTCGATTGACTTGATTCCTACAGGATCCTCGTTGATGCCAAGAACGCAAGCTCCCTCGCATGGAGCAGGGCAAACACGACCAGTAAACTCAGGGAAGTTGTTGGTCATGAGCAGACGGTTGAGAGCGTCACGCCATTGCGATCTAAAGACTAATTCATTCCATTTGGGAATGATATTGGAGATCGGGCAGCCGGTGTCAGATTGGCAGAAAGGTACACCACAATCCATGCAACGGGCGGTCTGGTACTTGAGTTCGTCCTCGTTGAGACGCTGGCTCAGCTCGGCCCAATCACGAGTTCGAGTCTTGGGATTGCGGTACTTCTCGGAGCGACGCTGGTATTTCATGAAACCGCGTGTCTTGTCTAGGACCAGAGCCTTCTTCTTTTCGGCCTTTGCGTCAGTCACACTCTCTTCAATGTCAAGCAAACCGCTGCTCTTCTTCTTGGCTTCAGCCTCAGCCTCCTTGGTGCGAGACTCTTCATGAGCGTTGCGGACGGCGTTGCCGGCAAGTAGAGGAAGAGGATACTTGTTCCTCTTCTCCTCAGCAAGCCTGGCCTTCTCCTCCAAGAGAACACGCTTGTAGTCAATAGGCATGACCTTGACAAAGCGCGATAGAGCGCGGGTGAAGTCGAGGAGAATACGTGCGGCAAGCTCAGATCCGGTGTAGTGGTGGTGGTCTTCAATAAGGCCTCGCACAAACGCAATCTCCTCTGGCTCCTCAATTGGAGACAGCTCGACCATCTCTTGGTTGACCTTCTGCTCAAAGTCCTTGTGGATATCCAGAACATAAGCAATACCACCAGACATACCAGCAGCAAAGTTACGGCCTGTAGATCCGAGGACAAGAACACGACCACCAGTCATGTACTCGCAGCCGTGGTCACCAACGCCTTCAACGACGGCCGTGGCACCCGAGTTTCGAACGCAGAAGCGCTCGGCGGCGATACCACGGAAGAAGCAAGTACCTTGAGTGGCACCGTACAAGCAGACGTTACCGATCAGGACATTCTCCTCGGCACGGTAGACGGCGTTGCGAGGAGGGTAGATGATCAAACGACCTCCGGACAGACCCTTGCCGACATAGTCGTTAGCGTCACCCTCAAGTTCAAGAGTGACACCAGGTGCGAGATAGGCACCAAAAGACTGTCCAGCAGATCCACGGATATTGACGTGAATGGTATCTGAGGGCAGACCGGCCTCACCATAGCGTTTGCTGATGTGGTAGGAAAGGGTAGCACCGAGAGCACGGTCAGTGTTGACGACATCGCACTCAATACGGGCAGGGAGACCCTTCTCCAGAGCAAGCTCGGACTCAGCAATGAGCTTGTTGTCTAGGCGGACGTGTAGTCGGTGGTCCTGCTTGCGAACGTTGAATGTAGCAACACCAGGGCGGAGAGTGTGCGCAGGGGTCAGGATGAGCGAAAGATCAATGTTCTCTGTCTTAGCAGTGCGGAGATCGTCGCGGATACGGAGGAACTCGCAGCGACCAACCATGTCGTTAATAGTGCGGAAGCCAAGCTTAGCCATAATTGCACGGAGCTCATTCGCAACGTAGTAGAAGAAGTTGATGACGTGCTCGGGTGTACCAGCGAACTTCTTCCTGAGCTCAGGGTCCTGAGTAGCAATACCTACAGGACAAGTATTCAAATGGCATTTACGCATGAATATGCAGCCCATGGCGATCAGGGGAGTTGTAGCAAAGCCCCATTCTTCGGCTCCAAGCAAACATGCGATAGCGACATCGCGACCAGTCTTGATTTGACCGTCAGTCTGGACAATGACACGACCACGGAGATCGTTGAGAACAAGTGTCTGATGAGTCTCTGCAAGACCCAGCTCCCACGGAAGACCAGCGTACTTGATACCAGTCCATCGAGAGGCACCGGTACCACCATCGTGACCGGAGATGAGGATGTGGTCAGCCTTGGCCTTGGCGACACCGGAAGCGACAATACCAACACCGGTCTCGGAGACAAGCTTGACTGAGACACGAGCGCGAGGGTTGGAACACTTCAGGTCGTAGATCAACTGCTTAAGATCCTCGATGGAGTAAATGTCGTGGTGGGGAGGAGGACTAATAAGACCGACACCAGGGGTAGAGTGACGGGTCTTTGCAATAGAACCAGAGACCTTGTGGCCAGGAAGCTCACCACCTTCACCAGGCTTAGCACCTTGTGCCATCTTGATTTGGAGCTCATCAGCATCTGCGAGGTAGTTGGAGGTGACACCGAAACGTCCGGAAGCAATCTGCTTGATGGCGGAGCGCATAGTATCGCCATTCTCCATGCGCAAGCTGCGCTCAGGGTCTTCACCACCCTCTCCAGTGTTCGACTTTCCGCCAAGACGGTTCATGGCGACGGCGAGAGTGGAATGTGACTCCATAGAGATAGATCCATAGGACATGGCACCAGTGACGAAGCGGCGCACAATGTCTGTCCATGGCTCGACTTGGTCGATGGGGATAGGGGCGCGGTCATCGAAGTTGAAATCAAGAAGACCACGAAGGGTACAGTCCTTGATACGTTCATACTCAGCGATAGAGTAAGCCTCGTACGACTTGTCGTTCTTGGTGCGAACAGCGTCTTGGAGGTTGGCCATGGCAGTAGGGTCGTTGACGTGAGGCTCGCCTCCATCACGCCAGTGGTACTCGCCAGTCTCAGAAAGACCAGGTACCTCTACAATAGGTCGTGATGGGTAGCCCTTCTCGTGGAGAGCAAATGCATCGGCTGCGATAAGTTCAAAGGTCATACCCTTGATACGGGACGCAGTGCCGGTGAAGCAGCGGTCGACAACAGAGTCATCAAGACCGAGAGCCTCGAAAATCTGGGCGCCCTTGTAAGATTGGAGCGTCGAGATACCCATTTTGCTCATGACCTTCAAGATACCACCATCGCAAGAATGCTTGTAGTTTTGGATGAGCTGTTCAGGTGTCAAGTTCTTGCGAATGATGCCCTCGCGATGCATCTTGAGAATACACTCAATGGCAAGGTAGGGGCAGACAGCATCAGCACCATATCCGACAAGGACACACATGTGGTGAACCTCACGAGCTTCGCCAGTCTCAACAACGAGAGCTGCACTGGATCGCCACTTGTTGCGGACAAGGTGGTGGTGAACCATACCAGTGGCCAAGCAAGCAGATACAGCGACGCGGTCGACGGATGTTGCACGATCGGTCAAGACAAGGATGTTGTCGCCGGCCTGGATGCCCTCTGTGGCTGCTTCACAGATGCGGTCGAGAGCATTCATGTATCCCTCGATACCTTCACTCTTGGGGAAGGTGATGTCGATACTCTTGACAGTCCACTCACGGTAGAGGGTGTGGGCGTTGGTCATCGCCTTGAACTCCTCAAGAGTAAGAATTGGGGACGGCAAAAGCAGACGACCGCACTGCGACTCATCCATCTCTAGCAGGTTACCCTGGGGACCAACGTAGGCCTCGAGAGACATGACAATGGCCTCACGGATAGGGTCAATAGGAGGGTTGGTAACCTGAGCGAAGAGCTGACGGAAGTACTCGTACAACAGGCGAGGCTGTGTTGCCAAGCAAGCAAGAGGAGCATCGTTACCCATGGATCCAAGAGCCTCCTTGGAGTCTGCAGCCATGGGTCCGAGGAGCAAGCTGACTTGCTCGAGAGAATAACCGAAAGCTCGCAGACGAGGGTCTTCATGAAGCTTAGTCTCAGTGAGCGAATGAGAAAGGTCGATACCCTTCTCGCCGACAGACTGAACAATCTTGGGAAGAGTCAAAAGGTTCTTTTCAATCCATCTGCGGAAATCGTTACGCTCCGCGACAGACTTCTTCAGCTCAGCGTCATCGACGATTCGACCAGCGACAGTATCGACAAGCAACATTCTACCGGGTTGCAGACGGCCCTTTTGAACGACTCGCTCAGGCTCGATTGAAATGGTACCGACCTCGGATGCGCAAACAATGCGGTCGTCATCAGTGATGTAGTAACGGCAAGGACGCAGACCATTTCGGTCGAGGTTGGCACCGCAGTACCGTCCGTCAGAGAAAGTGAAGAGTGCAGGGCCATCCCAAGGCTCCATCATACAAGCAGCCCACTCGTAAAAGGCTGCCTTGGCGGGATCCATGGTGTTGTTGCCCTGCCATGCTTCTGGGACCATGAGCATGACTGCTTCTGGAAGAGACAGAACGCCGTTGATGGTCAACAGCTCAAGAACGTTGTCAAAAGCCGCAGAGTCGGAGCCACCGTCCTCAACGATTGGGTAGAGAAGATCGAGTTCCTCGCCGAAGAGACTAGACTTCATAACACCCTCACGTGCTCGCATCCAGTTCTTGTTTCCTCGTAGCGTGTTGATTTCACCATTGTGAGCCGCCCATCGCAGAGGCTGCGCACGGTCCCAACTGGGGAATGTGTTGGTCGAGAAACGCGAGTGCACCAAGGCAAAGTGACCCTCGTAATCGACGTTGAGCAGATCGTGGTAGTATTCATAGACCTGAACTGGAGAAAGCTGACCCTTGTAGACAATGTTCTTGTTGCTCAGTGAGCAAATGTAGAACCAATTGTGTAGGCCAATGACGTGTGTAGCCCGCTTTCGCATGACATAGAGCTGTCGCTCAAAGTATGCGTTATCGTACTTTTGCTGGAAATCAGCCTTTGGCTCCCGGCCATCACCATAGGCAGTTTTCAGAACAACGAATGGCTGGAGGATAATGGGCTCTCGTGACAAGGCCGCGGGTCCAAGAAGTGTTGAATCGCGCGGCACTGTTCGCCATCCAAGCACTCTCAGGTCAAGCTGGTCTGCAACGTCCTCAAACATGGTCTTGGTCTCATCCAAGATGCTAGGGTCCGGCTTGAAGAACAGGTTACCAGTGGCGTACTGGCCAAGCTTGGGCAACTTGTAGCCTTGTTCACGCTCGAACTCTTTGAGGAAGAATCGGTGGGGGATGGAGGTCATTACACCTGCACCGTCACCGTCTCGTGCGTCGGAGCCAACGGCTCCTCGATGGGTCATGTTGCATAGCAATGACCGTGCTGTTTGTTTGTCAGTATGTATGTTTGTGCAATTTTAGGTATATATAATTTTCTTACCGTCAGAGACGATCTTGTGGCTAGCCTTGCCCTTGATATGGCTGCAGAATTGTCAGTTCATCTTCACGCACTCTCAGCAAACTGATTGTGATTGTCACTTACGCAGCAAAACCGACACCACAGGCATCCTTCTCTAGCTCTGGGTCGTAGAGACCCTGCTTCAAGGGCAGCGCACCCGCCCAGGACTTGTTCTCTGGGCCATCCTGATAAGCAAACACTGAAGTCTGCTCTTCTTCAATCTGGGTATCCTGGGGCAACTTTGTATCTTCGGCGAACGAGACCCGACCCATTATATCGGCAAAAGGCCGAATTCGTGGGTTTCGTTGGTGTTGGTGGTGGTGGGAAGGGTGCAATATCGTTATCGGCGTGTGGCGGGGTCGCTCGATGCGTCGATGTGCAAGTGGTGGTCTAGTCTACGGATGAAGTCTGGAGGGAGGAGTTAATTTTTGGTTCATAAGTAGAAAAAGAAGAAGCAAGCTGTGGGCGCGAGCAAGAGGGCCGAGAGTCAAAGGTAGCTTGGTACAACGGGGCGCATAGGCCTAGTTTCAAAAGCAACAAATGCGAGTGGGGGAAACGAGTGTCGCTAGAGGGGATTGCAACCATAAAACAGCCTGGGAGCTAGGCAAACAACGGGACCGGGTCGCTGAGCAGACGGATTTGAGCGGAGGTAAGCAATTGATAGCTATGACGCTCACGCAAATCCCCGCGGCGAATAATGGGGTATCCAAGCAGAGGATGTGCTGATAAGGGAGGCAGCGAATGGGCTCACGCGGGGTAGCAGCCCAAAGTGCAGTAGGATGGTGGCTAATACAAGCCAGGCCGGAGTGGCGGTGGAAAAGCACAATGTATGGTCGCGGATGGGTGGGTGGGTGCAGCAGGCGTAGACATGGGAGGCAGAGCACTCACTTACTCGATGTGGAGACTAATGGAACTGGCCGTGTAGTCGGCGCGCGGTGTTCCTGCAAGTAGATTGTAGCGATTGTGCTGGAGAGAGTACAGGACAAGAAGGGAGAGAGAGGGAGGGCAAAGGGCGCGGCTGGTTGGGAGGGAGTACTTATGAATAAGAGGGCGGAGGGCTGGTGGTGGGGTGGATATTTTCCCAATGCGCTAGCAAGTCGACTTGACAGTGTCCAATGACGGGGCCAGAAGCGCGTCGAGGGAGGCGTTTCTGCTGTCAGTTGTAGGCCTTGTCGGTCGGTCGGGTCGGTCTCTTTGCCGCTGCAGACTGGGGAGTGCCTGGTGCTGGGGGTGGGTTGATGCCTTGGTGCTCTGTTTGCATGTGGTTGTGAGATGACGCCCCCGCCTCTTTCACCAAGTACGGCACATGAAATTGCAATTCTCAGCGTCTACTTGTTTTTATTTTATTTTTTCGATATAAGCCCACGAGTGTCTGCAGCTCGCCACTGCCAACCTGAGGTCAGCCTGCGAGGCATTGTTTCTCACAGCGTCTGCCGCGGCGTGGCGGAAGGTTGGCAGAGCTGGTCGTGTGTGGATACTGTAGTATAGCGACGACCTCTGCGGCGGGTTGTGCATGGGAAAATTGGCCTACCCCACGGTTTTTCTGCCGCTCCATGACGATAACCGTGGGCGTGATTGGGCGGCGGGGGCCGACCGCCCTGCAGGCGTTCGTCTGTGCATCTGTGCAGTGGCAGGCTGGCCTCCGAAGGTCGGGTTGGTCGGGTTGGCTGGGTTGGCTGCGGATGACCAGACGGTTGCATGTGCCGCATCATCTGAATCTCGCCCGCGCCAATTGGGCCGCCGGCCTCGCCTCGACCATTTTGTCGTAATTCCCAAGGGTCATGTCTCATCTTATCTGCGCCCAAGCATCTCCGGGGCGGGAGCTTGCGCTGCCCCCTTCCTTCTCTCGCCCCTCGTTGGACGGGACAAGATATAACCCCGCCCGTGCGCGGCGGAGCTTCCGCCCTCATTGCTTGACTGCGCAGTCGACGACATCATTGCAGCGCAGATTGCAGTGAACATCACCCACCTAGTCGCAGCCTTGGGCTTCTGCAAAAGATGCCTTCTGCTTGTCCTTCCCTCACATGATCCAACCCATTGGGCCATTCTGACCGGCCCGCCACGGCTGCTGCTGCCCGCTGGCCACCAAGCAACAGTGTCCGCATCATGCTCGGAACAGATCGGAACAGACACTGCCTGCAGCCCGGCACCACGTAGCGGGAGACGAGTCACGAGAACACGCAGACCTTTGTTCTGCTCGTCTGGCCGATGTCGCCTGTGCCCGCACCCAGCTTGCACTCGTTACCCGGCGGATATACCAGGAATTTCTTCAACGCAATCAAAACACACCACTTGTGCTCAACACCCCCGATCTAGTGCCAATCTCACCACTGCCATTCGACGGCCAATCTCTGCAGGATTCGTGTACCTAATATTTATGTCCCTTCGCTTCGGGCCTTTGTGCAAAAAGAGTCGAAAATGGTGGTTGGTTTCCGACGTGCCCTATCTCCCAGAGGCGGAATCCGACTTCAACATCTGATTCCCGACCCAACGCAGTCGATTTGCCCGACAAGATCGGACTCATGTCCCGATGCCTTGGTTTTCCCCAAATAAGAAAAAAAAATGAGAGCGTTCCAAATATCTGCGTCACTTTGCTGTCGCAATCTCACCATCGCAGAATTCAACAGAGAATACCCAAAGTACAAGGACATGTAACTTCATGCTACACTCTAAAAGTAACCCAAAATTTTGGACCCTTTACTAGCAACTGCAACTTTTGCCATTTTGCCATCAAGATCGCATCGTTCCAGTAAAAGTGGGGCACAAGGTTGCCAATACACGTACACCCACGTCCCGATCACGTGCATTGTTAGCAACGACCCTATTCCACCCGACAATCACTACGAACAAAACGAGTAACTCGAACCTAACAAGCCTACCCTATGCAAAAATCACGGGACCCTGTTTTTCCTTCCTTTACTCGAGTTACCCAATCAAGCTAAAACCACAGATGATCTTTTTTTTCCTTTCTCTTAGGCATCGGTAGTATGTATTCATCAACCCCCACGCCTTTGCACATCAAGCCAAATTAATTCCCAACCCACGTTCCCCATCCTCCATCCCACAAAGATCTTCCTACCACATACCTGGCCTCACCTTTTTTTTTTGCTTCCCTCCCATTGGCAAAAATAGACTTTGGCAATACGGGCCAACCGGCCCGTTTGGCATGTAAGACTGCACTTCTTGGTGCTGTGCTTGCGTACGCAAGCCCGATTTACATAACGTACTACCAAACAACTCACCTTGACTGCTGTGTTTAGTGTACCGTACTCCCCCCTCCCCTTTTCCAAATAACCCTGCTGCTTCAGACCCTGACTCTGACTCTGGCTTCCCCCCTCCCCACATATCCATACCCCGTGACTTGGGGGGGGAGGGTTTGCTTTAGAAGCCCTGCTCAGTCCTAGTGGGGCTGTGTCCGCCATCGTAGTCGCAGCATTTGCATCGACATTCCATCGACATCAAAACAAAGTAAGATCAATATACAATCAATAAATTCTTGCACTCATGCATATTTGGCTATATCGCGTTGTGCAAGCCCGACGTTCTGGTGTTAAACCCAGCCTTGGTCTCTTTGCAGCTGGCAGGTGCGGGGTTGATGCCTGTGTGTGCTGGCATGTCTGGATGCACCCACCCCCTTGGAGAACAGACTGGCAAGGGGAAAGGGAAGGGGTGTGTTTCAACTAGCTGCCTGCGCGTAGGGGAAAAAATAGAGTAGATATGGAACTACTGTTTGTACTACTACATCTCACTACTAATTCAAGCACGTTAGCTTTGGGGGTATATATGTATAGGGCTTGGGGTCCGAGGTATTCTTCGTAGTGTGCATACGTGAGCGTAGTCTTCTTCACACAGCAAGACAATCAGTATGGATTCACTCAATCTGCGGAAACAATCATATATCATTCACTTTCATTCATCATTTATGTTGATGCTATGGCAGACGCAGAGTATCCAATCCATTGTCCATGTCGCGCACTTTGTTGCGCGTCAAAAACACAGGGTCTCGCGTCGCCCCACCATCCGCCTCGCAACCAAGGGTACACGCGCCTAGACTCCAAGTCTCGACCCAGATTCTTCTCTCCCCGCCACCTAGCATGTTTTCTGCGTATGTATATCAAGAATCAACCCGAGCTTCGATAACCGAAACGTGTGTTGTTTGCGCAAAGGGTGACTGGAAGCGAAAAGTCAGTAGGCGTGGCCAAAGGCGGTGTGAATTGGGGGGCGAGCAGGCGCGAAAAACTTACCAAGAGACAAAGAAGAGAGTTTTTTTTGCACAGCTGCCCCTTAGTCCTTCATCTGGTCATCGGGGTCGACAAAGTCCTCATCGTCATCCTCGTCGTCGTCACCCTCGAGCTCCTGGTTGGCCTTGCTGAAGTCGATGTGCTTACCGCGCGTGCGGCTGCCTATGATGTTGGATGTCTCAATCTCCTCCATGTTGTCCTCATCGGGCTCTTCGGCTGTTCATGTGTCAGTTGCTGAATTGGCTCGAATGTATTCGCGTGTGAGTGGCTTACGTTCGCCGACCTGTATGCGATTGTGTTAGCTATTGGTGCTGAAAATGGGCCACAATGGGTCAAAAGAGCGCACCTGATCCTCGGCACCAGACTCATCGCTGGAGTCATCATCCATGGACTCTTCCATCGCGTCGCCCTCCTGAGCCTTGCCCTTGCCCTTCACGTCGGTAGTGGGGTCCTGGACACCCTCCATCTGCTGGTTGTCTGGCTGAGCGGACATGTTGAAGTCTTCAAGGACTAGTGTTCAATTCCCAAGAGTCGCAATGAGCAGATTCGACAATCCCAAAAGCGATTGAAGCGTTGGCAGTGAGTTGTTCGTAGCAGCGGTGTAGCGTAACAATTCTAGGTGAAGCGCCCTCCATCTATTCCTTGCGTTGCGGTCTAGCCCAGAACTAGCCCAAAATGGGCTGGTCTCCTGGACAACGCCTGCCGTTTGCAGCAAATAGCAAACATTAGCGCGTCGAACGTTGGCCATCAATGTTGCTTTGCAACAACCCTTCAGCCACGCCTCACTGCGCCAAACGACGCCACTTCACAGACGCATGAGGATCAGCCTGTATGAGCTCACTCTGCCAGACGTTCATCACACACTTGTATTCAATGCACTAGAATAAGTAGAAGAAAAGTTTTATCGCGAGGAAATGTTGAAATAACCACTTTCAAAGGTATCGTAAGTTCATCCCACTAAAGCTCAACTGTGCTATCGTGTCATTTCACATGAGCATCATCTCCATATGCCACTTGGGCAAATCCATCTATCATCCTCTTAGTGGTGGAACAGCCTGATGTGCTGCTCAACAAAGGTGATGCCCAGCTTCTCACTCGTCTCGAAAACGGCGCCATCGTTCTGGCTACCTGTGGGTGCAGCAATGTACTTGGCTCCACTCCTGTGCGCTCTGAAGACGTTGTCGATAAAGGGGAAGAAAGCGTCGGAGCTGACTGCTACGCTCTCCATCTTCGACAACCATTCCTTGCGTTCCTCGGCCGTGAAAGGCTGCGGCACATGGCCCTCCTCAAAGTGCGCCTCAAAGTCCTCGCGCTCAATGCCTGACTCGGGAACGAGACCTGAGCAAAGGAGATCAATGGCATTAGACTTGGAGGGGCGCTTGGTACCCTTCTTGAAGTTGAGGTTGAGCGTCTTTGAGTGGAAACGCATCCACCAGTTGTCGGCTTTGTCACCAGCAAGACGAGTGCAGTGAATACGTGCTTTTGCGTGTCAGTGGCTGCTATAGTTTTGGAGTTGAACAATACTTACATTGCTGGCCAGCTCCAAGACCAATGAGTTGGCCGTTGAGCGCATAGCATACACTGTTTGACTGAGTGTACTTAAGAGCAATGGTAGCGACGGTAAGATCGCGCTGAGCTGACTCTGGTAGCGGAGGAGAGTTCTTAGGCACAATGACTGTGTTGAATGTGTCAGAAGGAAGGATCTTGGCGTCGTTGCGGTGCTGCTTGAGCGTGATGCCGAACACGGTCCTAGATTCTTCTGGGCCTGGGACGTATTCGGGGTCCATCTGAAGAACTAGGTACTTTCCACCCTTCTTCTTCTTGAGGATCTCCAGGGCTTCAGCGCTGTAACCAGGAGCAATGACACCGTCGGACACTTCACGGCTGATAATCTTGGCGGTTGGGACCTGTATTCCGTCAGTCATCGAGTCAAACCGATTATTCAACAGTTACTCACATCAACCTCGGCTGACAGAGCAATCATGTCACCAAAACTTGACATCCTGTCGGCACCACGGGCCCTCGCGTATGCCTGCGCCAGTCCTGAAGTCTCGATGCCCTCAATGTCATCAACCATGTATACCTTGCGCTCTACCTCGCTGAGGGGGACTCCGATGGCTGCACCGGCAGGCGAGACGTGCTTGAAGCTGGCAGCAGCTGGGTAGTTCAGTGCCTTGGTTAGCTCCTGCACGAGCGGCCATGCATTGAGCGCATCGAGCAAGTTGATGTATCCTGGAGAACCGCAGAGCACCTTGAATGGTAGGGGCTTCTCTGCCATGGAGACAGTTGCGGGTTTTTGGTGAGGGTTGGCACCGTATCGGAGGGTCTGGTACTGGACACCGTCGCCCGCGTACTTCTTCCTGAAAAACTCGGAAATAGCGGTATCGTATGAGGAAGTCTGCTCGAAAGCCTTCAGGGCATAACGCTGCCTGCTGGTCTCCGAGACTTCGCCGTTCTTCTTAAGCTCAGTGAGGAGGTCATGGTAGTCGTTGGGGTCGCTGATGATAGTGACGCGGGCGTGGTTCTTTGCGGCAGCCCTGAGCAGAGTCACACCTCCAATGTCAATTTCCTCAACTGCCTCTGGGATTGTGACGTTGATGCGAGCGACCGTCTCAGAAAAGGGGTACAGGTTGCAAACGACAAAGTCAATCTTGTCGATGCTGTTTGCAGAGAGGTCAGAGTCGTCCGAGTCGAGGTCGCGTGCGAGAATGCCGCCATGAACAGCAGGGTGCAGCGTCTTGACGCGCCCACCGAGCATCTCAGGCGCCTTGGTAATGGCAGAGACATCTTCGACTGGGAAGTTGGCCTGGCGGATCATCTTGGCTGTACCGCCAGACGCAAGTAGGCGGACACCGCATTCGTGCAGTCCCTTGGCCAGGTCAAGAAGACCGGTCTTGTCGTACACGGACAGAATGGCTGTCGCATCTCATTAATGATTTTCATTTTTTAGATTTGGTTATCGATCTTGCTCACCTGTCTTTTGGCCGCCCATATTGACTGATTGTATGAGAATCTACGAATCAATTGAAAAGTTACAGACCGCTCAAAGTCAGATCTGGGGTACAAAGCAGTGGCGCAAGAGACTGTGGAGATTTTTTTGGCGTCGCGGGGCTCAAGACTGACCTCATTTTGCTGCCCCTCCATGTTGCCGGGCCGATTGGCCAAAGCTCCTCCACTCTCCAAACTACTACATACCCAACACGGCGGGGTTATCCCAGGCCGTGTCGTTGATCACTGCTATGATGTTGTAGCTGGTGTCGCAAGAAGGAGTCGACAATGCTCCAAGAGCTTTTCCTCCGGTTTCTGGTGTTTTCACACAAGGTGAAGTCATGTAGCCAATCACCGGAATGGCAAAGGACTGCCAACTTTATCGATAACGCGGGTTAGGTCTTGGTCCGTATATCTCGGATACTACATCTGATCTCTATCGTGATCTCACGTTCTTTGTTCTTCTATACAAGAGTCTCTCAGATTACATTAAAAGGAATTACTTCTTACAACCGGGTACCGACTACTCCGTTGCACGGCTAACTTTACAACACGGCTGATATAGCCAACACAGTGCAACTCCCACAGCATCATGACAGAGGCTCTGAATACCGAGGATCTCGTCAGTCACCTCCAATCTGTACTGCTTGAGCTCAACGCCAACCCCTATCCAGACGTCGCGTGTCCACCAGATTTACCGAAACGCGCTTCGGTAGCTCTGATCCTACGCATACAGCCCAGTTACGCACATTGGCCCAATAGCTCCGATAGTCCTCTACCGAAGCGACGCAGACGCTCCTCGGTCGCAAAGCCCGCAGATGAATTCGATTTTGAGTCCTCTTTGAGCGCCTTCTTCAACCAGGACTGGGTTAAGCACGGTGACCCGGAACTACTTTTCATAAAGCGAGCTACAAGGATTGGTGACAAGTGGAATGGACATGTTGCGCTCCCTGGTGGAAAGCGAGATCCCGAGGATAGCGACGACCAAGTCACAGCTGCGCGCGAAGCGCTCGAGGAAGTCGGTATTGATCTGAGCCCCGACAATGCCATCGCCGTGGGCAACCTACCTCAGCGCATTGTTACGACGAGCTGGGGTAAAGTACCGTACGTTAAATTCTTGTAGACTCAAGCTCAGCCTCGCTTTGCAGCGGCGGATTGGCAAATGTATATTGCGAGTATCAAGGCTAATCCTGCTTCATAGGCTCATGGTTCTATGTCCCTACATCTACCTTCTGACCTCCCCATTCTACCCGCCACAACGTCTGCAGCCCACCGAGGTAGCATCCTCCCACTGGGTACCCATCCGCGCGCTTCTCTCACCTGCATTACGCACACACGAATACGCAGATGTCTCAGCACGTCTAGCAAAGTCGGAATTAGGTATCAAGCGCTGGTTCCTGCAGGCCATGCTAAGCAAAATGATGTTCGCAGCCATTCACCTGGTCCCCGCAAACTCGACACATTGCGCAACTATCCCAGACTTTATACCCATCGACGACGAATCTCAGGGTTTGTTGTGCCTTGTCAGAGATGCCCTAGCAGGACCTGCCTCGCGATCCAAAGACCGTAGACCACCGCTATTACTTTGGGGCTTGACGCTCGGCGTTGTAAGCGACTTTCTCGAGCACATACCTCCTCACAATGCGCTGGAGCTATGGACGTACCCTACCTTTACCAGTTGGGACGTCAGAGTGATACTATGGGCAATGTCGTACCGCTTCCGCAAGCAGAAAGCCGTGGAAATGAGCTCAGCCGTGTCCAGTGTATCAAACACGAGCGAGGGTCCCACACAAGACCTACCCGGAATAGGTAGCGAAGCTGTAGGTTCTTTGGAAGAAGAAGAGAAGCCGGGGGAAGTGGGTATAGCAGGGTTGGGCGTGGGAAGGACATGGGGACAGAGCGGCAGAAGCAAAATTATGGCTAGAGGCGCTGCAGTCAATTCTATGCTAGAAGGTTATTATCCCATCATCAGACATGCTGTAACGGCAGCGCTGGTTGTCAGGATAGGTGTGGTGGGCTTAACAGCTTTCTTAACTTTGAAGAAACTGGGGCCTACTCCGTTTGAGATGGTCAAGTCGCTTGTTTCTAGCTAAGCTCGATACGCATTTATCCAAGACAGTGAAATTTTGATGGCGACTCTCACATTTACTTTCTTACTCCATCAAGTGTCCATCCCAGATCCCTCGTGGATTTGATACCTGGACTGTGTTGTCCTCAATATGCTGAAGAGCAGGGAACTCAAGAGAGCACGATGTGATGTTCTAGAACTACACATCGGCATTGGAAGACAAAGAAGACTCCAGCATTAGAAATCAGTCTCATAGGGATTGGTATACAGGGTACCTTTTGTAGATCCAAAGAGATTTTGACCATTGCTCTAATGCTGCTGAAATTTTGAATGATTCTACAGACTAGCCTATACATCCAATTTCATGACAGATGACAACGACCCAGCGCAATTTCGATTAGGACTAGCAGCAGTATCTCATTTCTGCCTCTGATGGTTCTTCAGAGATTGTTGGCAGCCGTCTCAATCTTTTGGTGGAGGTGCCAAGGTTTGGTGGGTGACGTCACGCGCCCTCTGTCCCTAGACTCGGTAGAACAGCAGGCAGCAAACATTACCCCTCAAACATCTTTGTGGGCCATCCCTCGTCATGGCCCGGTAACAATTCAATGGCAAAGATGTTACCTCGCTCAGGCTGGCATCATGCTGGCTGCCGTCCATTGCATGGACCAATAAGGTAGACTGAAGAAATTTGATCCTAGCAGGCGATCATTGTAAGAGTGCTAATGAACCATCAGGACAGTGTCCCCACGGATCGCGGCAACATGGGGATCATCAAGGATAGGCTTATACAGGCTATCTTCTAGCTCAACTCAACACCTCACTGGTCTGCAGGCTGGTGAGGACAACACTGGCCACATTAGTGCTGGCCCTAACGAGGGCATCCTCTTCTTTAACAATGTGTTCCCTATCCAAATACGCAAAATACTGGGGCTTCCTATGCCACGCATTCTAAATCGGCTCATTAGTCCCACCGCATCCGGTACAGATCCAAAAACTGTTATTGAAAGAGCCAAAACCAAACGAAATCTACAAATTACCGGTACCGAAGTGCTCCCTCGTATGCGGGAAGGTGGAGCATTTGTCAAGTTTACTCATGATGGAAGTGCGCCAACCTCTGAGATCGAAAAGACCTTGCAACAGTACTTAGAAGACGAACCTGTGAAGCCATGGTGGAGCCCGTGGAATCAAATGCATGCGAAAGCAGTCAAGGGAAGACCTTGGGTGGAAGATTTGATGCGTCTACCTGCCACTCGTTTACGCGTTGAATTCGTCTCTGGTGAACCTGGAGCGCCTGCTACCGAGGCAGCTGAGTTGAGCCAAGAGCAACTCTTCCAGTTCTTTAGGCCCTACGGAAAGCTGAGTGATATTGTCATGCAACCTCCAGACTCCAAAGTACTTCCAAAGTTCGCTTATCTGGACTATACTAGTATAAGTAAGGCTATTATGGCAAGGAACTGCATGCATGGATACCTCGTGTCGGAAGCCGAAGGGGGTGGAAAGAAAGGTACAATCTTGAGGCTCAAGTATGAGCAGAAGATCAAGCCGCGCTACATCAGAGATTGGATTATCAACCATCCGCGTATCGTCATACCCATCGTGGCTGCTCTTATTGCAGGTTTTGTTGCTGTCGTTTTTGATCCGTAAGTCTTCTTACTACTCCGCCCTGCTCCAATCTAACAAGAAACTCAAAGCATTCGGACGTTCTTTGTTAAGGCTCACATCACACGAAATTTCCATATACAAGATAACAAGTTGTATCAATGGATCAAAGGCTACGCCACAGACATCATCAACGGAGGAAAGAAGCGCAACGATGACGACGGTATGGATGCTATCTGGGATGACCGAAAGGACAACATTGAGCAGATTCAGACCTGGCTGATGGAGACTGCTGATACCTTCATCATTGTACGAGGCCCCCGTGGCTCTGGCAAGCGTGAGCTAGTGGTGGATCAGGCACTGCATGATAAGAAGGTGAAACTCGTCATCGACTGCAAACCTATTCAAGAAGCCCGAGGAGACATCGCTACCATCAACGCTGCCGCTTTGTCAGTTGGCTATAGGCCTGTGTTTAGCTGGATGAATAGCATCAGTGGTATGATTGATATGGCTGCACAAGGTGCCACAGGCGTCAAGACCGGCTTTTCCGAAACCCTCGATTCTCAGCTCAGCAAGATTTGGAACACTACGACTTTGGCTCTTAGACAGATCGCTTTGGATACTCGCCACAAGAACGACAAGGACGCGCACCTACCGGATGACGAATGGCTTGAGGCACACCCAGAACGTCGTCCTGTGGTTGTGATTGACAACTTTCTGCACAAGAGCCAAGAAGGCGGTATCGTATATGACAAGATTGCAGAATGGGCAGCCCAACTCACCACAACAAACATTGCTCATGTCATCTTCCTGACAAACGACGTTGCGTACAACAAGTCACTGTCAAAAGCTTTGCCCGATCGGATGTTCCGCCAAATCTCGCTCTCGGACTGCAGTCCAGAAGTAGCGAAGCGCTTTGTAATAACTCACCTTGATGCAGATGTCGACGATGATCCCATGCCAAAGGACGGATCACCTAAGAAGCTACCGTCAGAGCATCGCAAGGATCTTGGAGAGCTCGACACTTGTATCGGCTTGTTGGGTGGGCGGCTTACTGATCTAGAGTTCCTGTCACGGCGCATTAAGACTGGCGAGACACCCACTAAAGCAGTGCATGAGATCATTGACCAATCGGCGTCTGAAATCCTCAAAATGTACATCTTTGGCGCAGAAGACGAGAATGGAAAGCGGCACTGGAACGTTGAGCAGGCCTGGTTCCTCATCAAGGAGCTTGCGAAAAAGGAATCGCTACGATACAATGAGATTCTTGTCGACGACATGCTCAAGACGGGTGGCGAGTCTGTTCTTCGGGCTCTCGAACAAGCAGAACTCATCACGATTGATTCTGGCGCAAATGGCAGGCCTTCCATCATCGGGCCTGGGAAGCCCGTGTATCTTCCGGCATTTAAGCGCTTGACCGAGGACAAGGTGCTCAAGAGCCGCCTAGACTTGGCTATCCTGACGCATCTGACCAAGATTGAGAGTGCGACAATTGAAAAGTGTGAAAATGAGTTGCTGTTACTGAGCCAGCTGAGGAACCAGCCAGCACAAACCGCGGGAAGGGTGACCTACTTGTTGGCCAAGCTGATGACTAGCCAGGGCAAGGTGGAGAGATATGAGGTGGAGATGAAGGGGCTGAAAAAGGTACTTGGCAGCGAATACTAGTAGTGTTGTGGGCACTGAAAAGCATGTGCAAACGGATATAGAGACGCCGCTCTCGTCTCTTCATAGCGCGATACTACAACCTGTGCTGTTTGTGTGCTGTTCGGTGACCCCGCATGCTCACCGTCCGCTGATGCGGCGGGCTCTCAAGTGCAACGTAGGGCGAGCGGATACCACGCTTGGTGTGGTGAGCTACTATGATGAAAGCATGTGCATATTTCTTGCTGCAACCGTGCCGAGCTTTGTCGGCCTAGGTACATGGTCACGTTTTCCGACTGACATCACCCGGCCAAGGGCTAAGAATGTGACGGCACCGAGGATCGGGCAGAAGGGACCATTTTCCCGTACAGAAGCTTGGACCTGCCAACAACCGAGCGACGAGCGACCTTGAACTCCACCTCACCCATACTTGCGACTGTCCATTGCCATTGCGCGACTAGCCGTGCTTTATCCTCTCCGGATCGCGTGTCTCCCTCGTCTTCCTCGTCCCATCCTTTTCCCTTCGTTCCATCACGACAAATCTCTTCACATCCGGCGCAATGGCACCCTTAACAGATACCGTGGTCGATGACCTCAAGAGCACCGTCAACCGCCTCGAGAAGCGCATCGCTGAGCTGGAGAACAAGTTGTCTGGCCATGGCGGACAATCGCCATCCCAAGAAAGCATAAGGATGATCCTTATGGGACCACCGGGTGCTGGTGAGATGACATGCCGAGGATAGTCAAAATGTGGCATGTGGCTTACACAGAGCATAGGCAAGGGCACACAAGCACCGCGAATTAAGGAGAAGTTCTGCGCATGCCATCTCGTACGTTATGCATCATCTACTACATCATATGCTACGTGGCACAAAGAAAGAGGGACATGCTGACAATATGTAGGCTACTGGAGACATGCTGCGTGCGCAAGTCGCAGCGAAGACAGCCCTCGGCCGGGAGGCGAAGAAGATCATGGATGCCGGTGGCCTAGTTAGCGACGAGATCATGATCAACATGATCAAGACAGAACTTGAGAGCAACCAGGAGTGTGCTAAAGGGTAGGTTTTACCCTGGTGTTCGATTGAAGCATCCATTGCGAGCGTATACTAAGGCTACTATTAACAGCTTCATTCTCGACGGTTTCCCACGAACAGTTACTCAAGCCGAGAAGCTTGATGGCATGCTTGCCGCAACCAAGAAGCCCCTCCAACATGCAGTTGAACTGCAAATCGACGACGGTCTGCTCGTCTCGCGTATCACCGGCCGCCTTGTTCACCCCGCGTCTGGCCGTTCCTACCACAAGATCTTCAACCCACCCAAGACGCCCATGACCGACGACATCACTGGTGAGCCGCTCATCCAGCGCTCCGATGACAACGCGGAAACTCTCAAGAAGCGCCTTGCGACCTACCACGCCCAGACTGCGCCAGTCGTCGCATACTATCAAAAGACGGGTATCTGGAAGCCCATCGACGCAAGCCAAGAGCCCGGACAGGTTTGGAAGAGCTTGCTCAAGGTTTTTGACAACAAGGCCATGATTGGCGGACAGTCGGGCAGCCTGCTCAACAAGATCGGTCTCAAGAACTAGATCTGCGCTTGCCTTTTGGCCAAGGCTCCGGTGCTGGACTTGGGAGATATGGATCAACGTGGCGCTACGAAGTATGCCTACATTTGATCATCAAACACACGCATTCTTGCAATGTCTCGTCATGTTTTGGTGCCACTTATATAAAAGCCTGCACTTTACGCTTTGGAACGAAGAATGCAGATATGTAACGGATGAATTCTTTGTACTTGTACAGATAAGTTGGAGGTGGGCTTGGGGTTTTATCACTTGTATTCCCTGTGTGTTTCTTAGACTGTGGGTTTCGCATCTAGATAGCGACCCTAGGTTGGAAATACTAAAGACGTTCATGACGATGAGATTGTGATTCTAGGCACTGCTGCCTTGGGTTATCCTTTGCATTTGCTGATATTCATGAGATCTCCTACTTGCGCCACTCAAATAACCGAACACGTGCGACTACTCACAGCCATTGGATTGTAGCCAACGTGTTCCTAAACATCTTGGGGAACCAAACCGTGGCAGGACCGGCGTTAGCACCACCCAAGCCGTCCTAAGCTCCGAGGGAATCCCTCCCTCCAATCCTCCAATCCCCGAAAATCGTCCAACATCCGCCACGACAACTATCCTCGACACCCGATGCGCGAACCGCAGTTGCCTGATTCGACCCAAATTTCACATTAAAGAGAACCATAACCCATGGCCTACATATAGCGTCTGCGAACATACCCACACCTACACACGTCAGTGGCTGCACGACCGCATACCAAGGATCAGGGCATTGAAACACACCATCTGGCTATTGGGGAGCAAAAAAAGGGGGAGCGCACAACACAACAACAAAAGGCATCAACCAACCGACACACGCCCCAACTGCGGCGCAAAACACACAATGTCTAACCGCTTCAGCCGCCAAGACGCCCGCGACGACCTCTTCTCCTCCTACAACCGCAGCGCCTCACCCTCGAAATCCAAAAACAAAGCCCGCGCCTCGCCCTACAGCGGCGGCGGCGGCTACGCCTACACTGCGCCTACGTCGCCAAGCGGTAGTCCGGGGTTCGGCGCTTACCCCGGCGCAAGCTCGCACGGCAATGGGAATTTGTATCCTGGGGGTAGCAGCGGTGGTGGCAGTGGCTACGGTGTAGGTCGAGGGAAAGATGATGCAATGTTCCGGAGTGCGACACCGAATTCACGAGGCCAGTATTCGGCGGCTGTGCTGGATGAGTTGGAGAGTCAGAATGACGAGCATGTTGGTGTGTTGACGAGTAAGGTTAGGATGTTGAAGGATGTATGTTTTGCCCCTCTTCTCTCTTTTTCCCCTTGGGAAGGAGGGGAGATTTTTTTTCACGAGAGAGAGGATTTTTGGCTAATGAACGGTAGTTGACACATCTCATCGGCGATGAAATCCGCGACTCTACGTCTCTGGCGGAAAGGATGAACGATCAGTTTGAGAATTCGAGGTATAAGATTAAGGGCACTATGACGCGTATGCTGCGGATGGCGGAGAAGACGGGGGTGGGGTGGAAGGCTTGGGTAGGCTTCTTTGCGGCTGTTATATTGCTGTTTTGGTGGGTGTGGTTGGGTTGAGTGGGATTATACATGGTGGGGGTTTTATGATGCGCTTGCAGAGATGGTTTATGCGGGGTTTTGTATGGATACGCGTAGGAATGGGAGATGGAAGAGATGTCATTAGAAGTGGTTTTGCATTGCATATTGCATGGCGTTTGGACATGGGATGATGCGTATCAGGGTTAATCAAGACATTGTGTTCTCGGTATGCGTATTGCTTGGTTGTGTGCGATGCTTGTGCTGGCCATCTTGTATCCTGTCTTGATTGAGCGAATGATATGCGTGTTTGAAATAATTTCGTCTTGAACTGTCCTGTGCATCATGGTAAGCTGTCAACCTAGGTTATAAACAATAGGGATCTTATCAGCTTTCCAGCAAATGGAAACCCTATATACCTCCTTCTACAAACAAGCATTAAAACCCCTTCTTGATGTGAGAAATCGCTCACCAGAGCGCGGGTCTGAACGACCTTTTGCATAAGAATAAAACTCTAAAACCTTACCCTTCGTATTCTCCTGGTTACGGTTGGATGACTTGTCGCATGCAGCCCTTCTGTAAAACATCTCGTTATTACATTTTACATAGGAACATTACTCCTAGCACGAATAATACAGTTGATCTTTATGTTGAATATTTTGCTCTCCATAGGAGATATCAGTTGAGATATGTATTGTATAACCACAAGCTGAATTTAGTACATTGTAGCTTTAATAACAGAGGAAGTCCTAGCAAATGCGAGTGGTAAGCGGCAGTTGGATATACGATATGTCTGTGGTTGTGGAGATGAGTGGGTTCTGTGTAGGTTTGTTGTCTCGTGTTGAGTGGTTAGCTGATTGTGCGATTGTATGCACTGCTAGGAGGTGAATTTCATCGTGTGTTTGTGTGCGGTGAAACCTTTAGCGACTTTGAAGCAGTTTCCATGATTCGTTTGTCACTTTCGTGCCCACTTCTTGTTAATCTGGAATGAGAGGGCTTGTGAGCTACATTTCTGAGAATACGAGGTTCGGTGATAGAAATAATCGAGCCGCGATGTTCGTTGGTTTCTTTTAAAATCAGTATACAGTACTATTTGAGATTGACGAATTTTACGACACTGGTGATGATAGGTGTGCTAGTGTGTTGATAGGTACTTCGGTGAGTTCGATGATCGTCTCTGCACAAGGAAAATACACCACTTGGTTGTATCTGCATGTTCAACATCTGCTAATCGCGATGAATAAAGCGGTTCGAGGCTACAGTGAATCATCTCGAGATTCTTGCTAGATAATAAACTGAAATAACCACGACGAGCCAGCTACTATGGTAGCATATCTCAAGCACGCTTTGGTCAAGCTCGGCAGTTGGCCCCACGTAAGTCTTGTGGCGATGAGACTCTGAACTTCCTGTCTCTCAGCTCCATAATTGACCCGAATAATGATCGACCGTATCTGCTACGATACAAGTATATCAAAGATTTGCATTCTATTTCGAGGCTATGCACTTCGTGGCTGAGTTCAAGCGAAGATTTATGCAAAGAACAAGGCGAGAGAAACGCTTCATTGGCTCAAGAGATCAGATATATGAAACAACAACAGGCTTTATATCCGCGAATCATGCTGTTTGTAATATAGCCGGTTGTTGGATGATGTGGCAGAAGGAAAAAGCCACCCTGCCCAGACCGACATAGGGTGGCTTAGGTATTCACTAGCACGTGTTCGCTTCGTAGCGGGGTAGACCGCTTTCTGGGTAGCCCCACATCCAAGATGTACGACAATCATACCACTATGCAGAGTAATTCTTGTTTAGGACCGCAGCGGTCCTTTTTTGGAAAATCCTCGCATCCCTGCGGATCGCAAGGACGGGGCCCGTCTTGTAGTACTGGATACACGACATTACCAGATCTCTCTCAACAGACGTCATGAAGAGGTGACGCTCCATGAGAGCCCTAGTAAAAGCATGGTTACGGCCGAAGCTCGTGTCTGTCAAGTAAGCTGATTCGGCAATCACAGTTATGCTTAAAGTTCGAAGTGAGGGGGCTTAGTTATCATGCGCCTAGGAAAGTCCCTGTCGCATTTGTGATCGACAAGCCTGGTGCTCTCCAACTAACTTGGTCGTAACAACATCTCCAACGAAGATGGCACACTATCATTCTCTTGCACTGCTGTTAGTGGCTAGTTTGTAACTTTACTGTAGCCGGTCAAATCTGTGAATCTTCGGATATATTGCTGTCCTTCGAGTACGTACTACACAATTGCCAACATCGTATGTACACCCGGCCAAGGCTTGGGCTCTCAGCACAACATCCAAACCGTACCCGTAAAGGCATCGCCAATCACAAAGTAAGAATTTAGGTACTTTACTGCCCACACGCACGCCAAGCTCTACACCCTGCGCCACGCGTCGCGTCAGATATGCCCAATTAGAAAAAAGCCCAAGTGATCTCACTCGCCAAGAACTTTACCAAAACCCAACGATCGTCAAAGTCGTAGGAATCTAGCCACATCGCCAAGATAACTCCAAGAGTTTGTACATGGCTGACGAAGTCCGAGGGCACAACCCGTGTGATGGTAAGTACGAGGACGTTTTAGTCACGGTGCCCTCGGATGACTACGCAACGAACGTGGCTGACGTCTGACCTTGTTGCTCTCTCCGCTAAAAAAAAATCAAGGCAGTGTGAAGGACGATCGTATACATATAAAAGTACTGTACCCAAAGTGAGAAAAAACCACCAGAACATCAGCATCTAAACACTCCCCCAATTACAATTTTCTCTCTTACCACTCCGGCCTTTAACCAATCTACTACCTACAAGCATGATTTTCTCACGCCTCATCTCGCTCATTCTGCGAGTTTCACAATTCGTATTTGCAGCTATCGTTCTTGGCCTGACTGCCTACTTTGTCTACAAGATTGAAAACCCAGATCGTGGACCGCGGGGCCGTCGTGACCGTCGTGACCGTTGGGATGACGATGACCGATGGGATCCTGCCCGCTGGAGGGACGACGATGACCGGGACCCTCTTGGTCGACTGATATTTGGTCTTGTGTGGTCGTCTCTTTCTATCATCTTCGCTGTTATTTGGGCTATTCCCACGACGTTTGCTATGAAGGGATTTATTTCCGATTTCAGTGAGTTCATCTTATATTCCCCATCTCCATCTTGGTGGTATGCTAATAGTGAATGTTTTAGTCTTCACAGCAGGTTGGGCCGCTGTCTTCGGACTCCTCGTCGACTGGTTCAACGACGCCAACTGCGGTAGCCCATGGGCATGGGGCGGTTTGTCACTGAGGCGCGGTGATATCTGCGGCCAATGGCGTGCTGCCCAGGCTTTCTCTTTCTTGTCCTTGATCACCTGGTTTGCAACTGGCATCCTCGGCATTATTATGGTGCTCCGCCTGAGACGCCGCGCGGCAGCAGCGTAAGTTCTTGTTTAACAGCCCGACAGCACAAATCGCGGATACTAACGTCATGTTAGTAAAAATTCCCGCGTTTAATCGGTCGATTGGACCACCATTGGTAGTCCATGGCGGTATCTACGTAGTACACTCGTACGGTGTAGATGTTTGCCAAAGGGCCGAATGAGGATGGAAGACAGCGCACCATCCTTGTTCAGAACTCTGTCGCTCAACCTTGCCTTGGAGTACGATCCTCTGTGTACGTGTCGACATGAACACGGCATTCCCCATCTACTGTTCAGCGAGGCGTTTTGTCGGGTTTCCTGTTAAGTTTGTTATAAGTAATCGTTGTAGCCTTTCTACGAGTATGAGCCGATGACATGTGAAACTGAAATGATATTTTATTCCTGAACTCCTGAATGATTGCTGTGAGGAAGCGCATACAGTGTATGTCGTGTTTGTGTTATGGCCTGTGTCAAATGTCTTGATTAACGATTAGTAAAGTTCATATCTAGTGCCGGCCATACCAGTACTTCAAAAAGAGTTGTTAGATTTTAGAATGCTTTTGCAGCCATGTTGTGATAACGCATATACCAAATTTGTTTTGGTGGTCGTTCCTTTTTGCCTGTTTCACTGGCGCAAGTGGTATTGACATCGATGAAAATAAGACTAGATCAGCAAAAAAAGTCCTGAAATTCACAAATTACTTCACATCGCATATGCGCAACATGTATTTCATACGCAGGCAATGTATCGAGGTGTGAATGAATCTTGGAGGTACTGATTCAGTGCACTTGCACTTAGCGGCATTGACCGGCGTACTAAGCAGCTTACATATCAGTCAAACCACAACTTTGCCTAGTCACATAATAGTCGCATAAGCAAAAAGCACTACATTGCTTATTCAGGTATTATGAGAAACCTTTCTGAGTTAGCTAACGGAGATAGCGTTGTTTATCCCCTTGACCGCATCTCCAGTAGTTGCTCTCCACTATATGGAGAATATGAAAAAGAGAAAAGCTTCACCTTTACCATCAAACGTGCAACTAAAATGAGATCAAGCAACATGACCGACGTTGAGGCTTCTCGGGTGGGTAGCGGGATGCGTCAAAGGAAAAAATCGAAAAAAAATCTAGCTATAGCTTCGAGGCCGTTTGCTGGCAGAATCGGTGGCAACCAAGAGTTCACAGTACCAGCAGATGACACCTCTGTCAACCTACTTCCGGATGCAGCAGCAGTGTTTTCATGGAGGCAATCGTTTTCTCCCCGCGCATTCGCCGACATAGAACTATGGAAAGAATCGTTCATCGAAGGCGTGGGAACGTGTCTGCAAACCTACCTCTCCGGCCTCGCTTCCGTTGGTCTAGGTTCTCTCGTTACAGCAACAGCGTTGGGACCCGTTGCGCCAGCTGCGTTTGGCAGTATCGTGACCGGGACGCTGATTGCACTTTTCATTTTTGGGGCTGGGCCGGTATCCGGAGCGCATTTCAACCCGACGATTTCTATGGCGACTTTCACGGCGGGGCTGTCCATCTTTCCTAGGACGCTGTTGTATATTATTTTTCAGAGTGCTGGGGCTGTGGTGGCTGGCGCTCTGGTCCGGGCGAGTTTGGGGATGAGACCGCATGATATTCCGCCTATACCGGGATGTTATATTGACACTGATCTGGTCACACCTGGCGAAGCGTGAGTTTGAAATTCATGACTTCGTTGCAATCGTTGACTTTGCAGATATGTTCTGGAGACTATGACGTCCTTTGGACTGATATTTATTGCCTTTGGAGTAGGCCTCGATCCTAGACAGAGGGAAGTCTTTGGGCCAGCTTTGTCGCCAATCCTGGTACGTACTTTTGCCGTTCATTTGAGACGCGTTACTGCAGAGCTGAAAGGGTTGAAAGGTTGGTCTGACGCAATCTGTGTGTACATTCGTCTCCTCAATAGTACGGCCTGGATATAGTGGAGCTTGTAGGTTTATTCTATTGATATGTGAGAAGAAGTCCAGGTTAGCTCACAGTCATCAGCATGCAATCCAGCGCGGTGCCTTGGTCTTATGGTTGCAACAAGTGAGTATGCTAAGCTTCTGCAACTATCGTTTCTATCTGACGGTACTTGAGATCGCTTCGATTATCACTACATTCATTGGGTAGGACCAATGACGACGGCGATAATGAATGGGATGTTGTATTGGGCAATTCCGATATACAAGTCTGAGTAGACGAGGGAGTCTATCACAGCAACTTCGTAAAGGGTTTTGCTGCAACGTGGAATTACAATTTCAGAGATGGTGGAAGTTGAAGGAAAAATTACATAGTATCAATTGAAGCAACGACCGTAGACTATGAATATCTTGGCAGTGTCTGTGTGGGTCTGGTCGCATCGCTCCTTCCGCCGGCAGCGGTTGGCACTAAAGTAGACTAGCGCCTCGCTTGCAACCCACGCTCCTGCTCTGAAAATCGGGATTCGACATCACGAACTTTCAACGACTCCGACCAGACATCAAGCCGTCAAAATGTCCGCCAACTCGCTGAACAAGATCGCGCCCAACAGCCCTTCCAGGCAAAACCCCTCTGAGATTGAGACCAGCATCGCCAGCGCAAGTGACCCTGCTCAATTGTGCGCACCGGCGGCAGCATTGCTAACACATGCGACAGGCGTTGACTGACCTCGAGAACAATGTTCCTGACCTGAAGGCTTCTCTGCGCCCTCTGCAGTTTGTCTCTGCTCGCGAGGTATGATAGACCCGAATCCATCGACGATGCGCTCTCGAGCGTCGCCAGCACACGCATCTACACCCATACCCTACAATCTGAAGAGGCGGTGGGCACTGGGCAGCAACAATACGCTGACACCAGGATTCTTAGATCGAGGTTGGCCACGGACGCAAGGCTATTGTCATCTTCGTCCCAGTTCCCCTTCTCTCCAACTGGCACAAGGCCCAGCAGCGGTATGCTTTTCCTTGGCAAGCTCTACCGAGACTTGTATTGACAATATCCAGCCTCACCCGTGAGCTCGAGAAGAAGTTCTCTGACCGCCACGTCCTGATCGTTGCTTCCCGCCGCATTCTCCCCCGCCCCAAGCGTTCCAACCGCTCCCGCACTTCTCAGACCCAGAAGCGTCCCCAGTCGCGAACTCTCACTGCTGTCCACGACGCCATCCTTACCGATCTTGTCTACCCCGTCGAGATTGTTGGCAAGCGTCTCCGTACCCGTGAGGACGGGAGCAAGATCCTCAAGGTTGTCCTCGACGAGAAGGAGCGTGGTGGTGTCGACTACAGGCTCGACACCTACAGCGAGGTCTACAAGCGCCTCACTGGCAAGGGTGTCAACTTCGAGTTCCCCCAGAGCCAGCAGACCGACTACTAAGTGTAGACGGGTTGTTGGGTAAGGTCTCGTTATATCTACATGGTTCAGGAGTACGGCAGGGCTTCGGATATGCATCATGTACCGGCATCAAAAAGGAATGTGAATGAGATGACATGAGCCTGTAATGGGCGCCTCTTCAAGATACCACTGCAATTGATTTTCTTTAGTGTGATGGCTGTGCTTTGGCAGTGACTAGTGTGTCTAAGACCGGTCAAGCTCCGGGTAATGCCTAAAGACTCCCATGCTAAACGGCAGCCTTCTCTCACTCGCCAGGTACTCCTTGATCCCATTGGTCTCGGCCACATTTTCGTAAAAGGAGCCAAACAGCAACGGGTAGTCCTTCTCTCTGGCTTTCAGCTCATTGGGGTAGGCGAACTTGAGACCGCTCAGGACTTGCCAGAGGGTGGTATCGGCATAGGTTAGTTTGCTGCCAACGAGGAACTTGCCCTGTCCTTGAGCCTCATTGGCTTTCAAAACGCGCTCGAAGAAAGAGAAGAACTTTGGGATGCGGTTCTCGCGGAATTCTGTGGCCTTTTTGAGGGCTTCATCCTTTTGGTCCTCATAGTACTTGCTCACGGCTATGGGATGGTGGGTGTCGTGGGTTTCATTGTTGAGGTCCAGGGCGGTGAGGGCGTGGGATAAGACAATCGTTTTGTCCACCTCATCTTCGCCAGCGAGGCCCAGCTTGTCGCCGAGATATGAGAGGATGGTTGGGGTCTGGTAGAGGAGCAGAGGAGCACCATCTTTGCCCTCGCCAGGCACCTTGAGCGCAGGTGGGGCGAAGACGGGTGGGTTGTCATCTGCGCCCGAGGTCAAGGAGACGACGACTTGCGCACCCGCTGTTTCAAAATAAATGTTAGCCTGGACTGCAGGTGAGGTGTTGGAGAGTATGCGTACGCCCATCAGGCTCGTTGGCGGGGTCCTTGTAAGAGACACGTGCTGCCTCAAAGACCAGTCGGATGAACTCGCCGCGCCCAGGAATCTCTGGCCAATATAGTAGTTCGTATGGCGGGTGTGTACGTGCTTTCTTGGTTGTTGCCATTGTTGATGTGTAGCGGGGAAGGGTAATGAAGGTCTGGAAATGATGCTTGGGGAGCTGCAGGAAGCTATGCACAGAGTGGAGACGTCGAAGATGGACGCGCAGCATTCAGTTGCTCATGCGATGAGCGCACAACAGCTTGGTTCCAGGCATATTTATATGCACTACAGGGAGCAGCCCCATATGCTCTCATTGCATCCAAGTCTGGTGGCTCCTGGTGAGCTTCATGATAGGTAGCTGGCGTCATTGCGGGGAATGTTTGGTGGGTGAGGACATGGGACGTTACCGATTAGGTATATAGGAAAGCGAACAATGCGACGACATGTTCCGATCCAGACCTGAACAGCGTTTGAACACGTGCATACGTGTCGAATGTACAAGCCGCGCTCAGCACATTCCATGCCATGAATAGTAACACGAGCGGTTAGCAATTCATGCGGCCGACTCCCAGCTGCAGCCTCACCCTCTTGCTTAGTACGTAGCAAACCCCAAAGAATCAAGCCAAGACAGTTTTACCAGCTTACACGAACGATTCATGCAGCGGGGCAACTTGAGGGACAGTAGACCACCATGACCGTCTCTGCTGACACGCGCAGTATGCGTTGGACGATAAGTAGATGAGTACGCTCGCCTACGCCTCTGCTCACAGCCCACTGCAGCCGCCCTTATGCGTGAAAAATGACTGCGCCATGCTGAGAGGTACGTTACACCGCACCTGGGGAATAGATGGGCGCTTACGCTCACCCACAAACACCAGCATTGCATCCGTCCGGTATCTCAAGTGTTTATCACCCAGCGCCTTGTTCTCACGTAACTGCTTGTCAGTTGGCCACAGCACGGGCAAGCAAAGCGAGGCTCTGGTTGTCAAGGGGCTGACTGAACACCCTAGTCCCCCTTGCGTTACTGCCGCCCACCCTCCCAAACGCACACGCGAACAGTGCTGCCTTCCCCATTCTGAACCGCCATCGACCACGACGATTCTAGGTGCGCGCCAGAATGTCTGAACCAAACCACTACGGTAGCTTCAAGGAGCAGATGCAGAGGTTCCGCGCATCAGACGAAGCGAGAGAGCAGTTTGTTAGCGTACGTCGCGCCATTGCCCCCGGCCGCGTGTCCACCCTTACTCTTTTCTTACTAATAGAGAGCTCTGAGAACAGGAGCTTGTAGCCAAATACGAAGCTTTGTCCGAGCAGTATTCCGATTTGAAGAGTGACTACTTGAGTGAAAGAGATAACCGGAGAAATTATCAAAAGACGCTTGAAGAGAAATTGGCCTTGGTGGCCGACTGCGAACGTCAGCTGGTACGTTGGAGCCTCAGCCTTGCCTAAGTAGTTGCCTTCTCACTTTCCAAACAGGATGCGGGTTCCTTTGTATTGGCTCTAATTGATGGAGACGGGGCTATTGTAAGTAAATTCCTTGTCATTCACCTTGTTATTGCACTTGCTTTGAGGGCGACTAAAATGCCTGGGGTCTCCCTACTACTTCGCCCCTTACCTATAGCGGCAGCCTTTCACAGGCCGTCTACTTATGCTAGCGCCGGTTGTGGCTCTACTGGTTTCTACCTGTTGAAACACCTACTAAGACTCTTTGTACAGTTTCAAAATGCTCTACTCCAAGCTGCTGATGGTGATGGCGGCTCCGAAGCCGCCTCTCGCTTGTATCATGCGATTCGCGATCACATTGCCTCGTTGTACAACAACTCAAGCAACTGGCCTGTTGTGGTCCAGATTTATCTAAGTCTCGATAAACTCGCAATCAAGCTGGCCTCGGTCGGTCTTCTACGTTCTCCCTCGGATTTACGAAGTTTTGTCCAGCATTTCAATGTAAATCAACCTTTGTTTAGTATCGTCGACGTTGGTCACGGCAAGGAAAGAGCCGACCATAAGATTAAGGGTATCACCGGCTATAATCCTACTAGCTCCCGCACCCGCTGACTGGTTATAATAGAAACGCTCCGCGTCTTTATTGACAATTCTACCTGTCGGCACATCATCTTCGGTGGCTGTCACGATGCAGGCTATCTTTTAAACTTCGAGCCCTTCAAGCACAACTTGCTCAAGGCTAGCCGCATTACCTTTCTCGAGACTACACCAGCATACGTAGGTTTCAACACACTGACCAACTTCAGACGCACTCGCTTCGACAACGTGTTTAGAGCAGAGCAATTGCCTGAAAATCCGCGGGTCAATGGTGCTAATCAGGCACCGTCCCAGCCCCCTGCACAGCCCCCAGTACAGCCCGTTGTTCGCCCAATTACTATCAACCCCAGTAATTCGCCTTCTACTACTTCAAGAGCATCTGTAGCTTCACCTGTGCCTAGCGTAGCCTCAACATCGATTGTGGAGCCTGACGAGTCAAATAGAGACCCATCTTGGGGTAAGTAACTTCATGCAAATATGCTGCATACGCTTCGCGTCCCATCCTTGAATTACCCAAAGCACACAACTATCACGCGAGCACTACGCGATACTCTTGTAAGAGAGGAATGACAGTGCTGACATATGTTTTGTAGCCACTGTAGGCAAGACTGGCGCTCCCCCAACGGGCAGTGTCTCGATCGCGCCTAATACTAAGAAGAACACTAAGAAGAAGTGTGCTTATTACAACAAAGCGGAGCAAAGATTGGACGAGGCGCTTCCTCCAAAAGATTCCGCTGCCATTGTTTCGCTCGATGCGCGTATGAAGAAGCTGCGCAAAAATTTGTGTAACAACTGGTATGTACTAGGCGCGATACAATATGCCGGCCGTATGTGCAATGCTAAGACAGCACGCAGGCATCTCCACGGAAAGTGTGAGAATGGAAAGTTTTGCCATTTTCAGCACGAACCGAAGCTACCGGCCGCTGAGTTGAATGTTTTGCGTCATAAAGCACGTACCTTGCCTTGCAAGAACAGATATTGCGAAGACATTGACTGTTGTGAGTATTGCCCCAGTAGCAAGCGGCTTCAATAGCCTCCCAGTCGCCGTTTCAATTATGCTAAGATTGTCGTCCTAGATCTGGGACACCAGTGTCCTCAGGAACGCGAAACAGGGTACTGCTCATTCGCAGACAAATGTAAGTAAATCTCTTGACCAGGTACTATGAGATAACGCTAAGTGCCTATCTATAGGTCACTTCCGCTTCACACACGGTATGGACAAGGTCAAATATGTTAGAGTTGACCGAGAGGGCAATGAGGACTACGCTCCTTAACTTCTGCCATAACCCCGGCTAACATTGTTTGGGCGTCTCGAGGCTTCAGAATGGGTTATCACAGTGGGCTAAATTAATGTGTGAATGGTATTAAACAAGTCGCAATCTCGAACCTGGCACCTCTGCCGTTCACTTTCTTCACTAAAAATACTATGGACATTGAGCAGTCGTAAACTGCAACCACAGGCCAATCTCGGCTTCTGCTCCGCCCCACTGGTCACTCGAAAACGTTTTTACTTCCCCACACTCCACACAACGCACAATGTAAGACCGGACCGAACCAATGGCTGTAAATTACCTCCGCACCGGAGTGAATTCCAGCCCGTGTTACACTGCACTAAGGAATTCAGCCGCGGCACCTAACGTCGGCAGTAAAAAAGCTCGTACCTGGCAGGCTCCGCACGCGGCGGGAGTCATTCGAACGTAACCCATTGCTGACTTGTTTGACCTTGACACAATTTTTACCCATTCTTTATACATACTTTACCAGATCATTTTGATACCATGCCGTTTCTGCACTCAGGGACGCAACCGAAAATCCTCATTGCAGGCGCCGGTATCGGCGGTCTAACAACAGCGTTAGCGCTCCATTCCGCCGGTTTCAACAACATTCAGATCTTTGAAGCGTCGTCGACTCTTACAACGCTAGGTGTCGGAATCAATGTGCAGCCTTCTGCTGTCTTGATACTGCGCAACCTAGGTCTCCTGGAAGCCTTGGAGAAAACAGGCATCAAAACACAAGAGCTAAACTTTTACAACCGACATGGAGACTCTATCCTTAGCGAGCCCAGAGGCCGTAACGCAGGGTACGCGGTCCCACAGTTCTCGATTCATCGCGGAGAATTTCAGATGTTGCTTCTGAGTGCGGTGAAAGAGCGCCTTGGAGAAGATGTGCTCCATATTAATCATGCTTTTACGGCTTTTGATCAGAACAACGACAGTATCACAGCGCGCTTTTCGCGCAGAAGAGACGGAGAACCAGCGGACATGTCGAGTGTGACTGGCGACATTTTAATCGCTGCAGATGGTATCAACTCGACAGCGCGAAAGATACTTTACCCCAATGAGGGACCACCCCGGTTCTCCGGACGCATGCTGTGGCGTGGATGCATCGAGCGCGACCAGTATCTGACGGGCGCGAGCATGGTTTGGGCAGGCCATGCTGACCAAAAGTTCATTGCGTATCCCATCAGTCAAAGGTCTGCCGACAAGGGCAAGAGTATGGTCAACTGGATTGCAGAGCTTAGAATACGCGCCAAAGACGATCTGGATCTCACGCCACCCAAGACGGACTGGACCAAAGCCGTGAAAAAGGATATTTTCGCAGGACCCTTTGAGTCATGGAGATGCGGAGGTCTAGAGATGAAAGATCTCATTGACAATACGGAGAAGGTATTTGAGTTTCCCATGTCAGACCGCGATCCAGTCGAGGCATGGTCTTTTGGTCGCCTCACACTTCTCGGTGACGCAGCACACGCCATGTACCCCATTGGCTCCAACGGCGCGTCCCAAGCCATCATTGACGCCGAGACGCTCGCCAAACACCTTTCATCCAACACCTCGGATATTCAGGGTGCGCTCAAGGCGTATGAGCTTGAACGACTCCCACCAACATCCAAGATTGTCATGGCGAATCGCGCCAACGGACCAGATCACGTGCTGCAATTGGCAGAGGAAAGAGCGCCGGATGGATTCAAGAACGTCTACGATGTTATCCCTAAAGATGAACTTGAGGAAATTGGCAGAGTATACAAAAAGGTTGCAGGTTTCGAAGTGGAAAGTGTGAATGAGAAGGCGAAGGAGACGGAGGGCGTTGATGTACAGAAGGGCCTGAGGAGTCCGCAAGACTGGATAGTATAATGGGGCATCTGGAAACAAAACGGGCGGGATACAACGACTAACTTCACATCATTATGCACATATATTATATATAAAATAGGTATAAACTGATAGGGCAATGATTTTGCTGCTGCGCAGGCTTGTTATGATATGGGGTTGAAGCTAGTATGAATTGGTTTAAACAAAATACGGGGCATCTTTCTAACCACACACTTCCTATTTACACCACCAGACTTGCATCAATCAAACATGGAAAGAGATACGCAGTACTGGTAGCAAAACGCGACACGTCATCGCATTTCGGTCATACCAAGCCGCCAATACCCTTGATCATGGCAGTGCACCAAGAACACCTCCCTCACCGACCTCGCCCAAGGGCCAATCCCACCAGTATCATGCGCATCACCTTCTCAGCACCATCCTTGACCAAAGCCTCCGTCTGCACAATTGCCTCATCTAGCGACAAGGGGCCTCTCAGAATACTTGTGAATGCTTTGATACCAGCACCGTAGCAACCGTCTGCTCCTTCTCCAATCGTGCCAGCCAATGCAACCACCTGCGCACCGTTCCGCCTTGCCCGGCGGGCGATCTCTGTCGTCATCTATTGCTATCAGCCAGTTTTCAAACGCCACAAGAATGAATATCGACCAACCTTCCCATTTGGTGACTGGAAGTCCAGGCTTCCCTCGGCGGTAATAACAAAGTCCCATTGCTGATCTAGAACACGATCAATTTCAAAGTACTCGTTGATAGCCTCGCCACGCGCTCGAAGCTGAGCGCCAAGCAGCATCAAGGCTGCTCCAAGGCCGCCACTTGCACCACTCCCTGGGCTATGGGAAATGTCCTTTTCCAGTTTTGTATGAGCCACTCGGGCTAAACGCTCGAGCGCTGCTGCCAGCAAGTCGACTTGGGCAGGCGTAGCGCCCTTTTGCGGTCCGTAAACTCGCGCGACGCCTTTGGGACCACAGAGTACGTTCTTGATATTGCACACAGCCTCTATCTGAGCCTTGTCGGCTATTGCTGAATTAGTTGTCTGTTCGTGTTCGGGGGTTGAAGTATGTACTTACAGGAATCTTCACGCAAACGAGGGTGGATACCGCTCCAGTCCAGGCTGGCTAGACGAGACAAGGAACGACCACCACCTGCCATGGGCAAGTCATTGCCGTCTACATCTATAAGACGGACACCGAGCGCCTGGAGCATACCGGCTCCACCATCAGATGTACCCGAGTCCCCACACCCAATGATGATCTTGGTGCATCTTGCATCAAGTGCCATTTTCATCAATTGTCCGACACCAAAGGTAGTAGTTACGGTTGGGTCGCGCAAATGCTTGGGGACAAGACGGAGGCCTGCTGCAGCGGCCATGTCTAATACGGCCGTCTCCTTATTGGTACCAATGAAGCCTATGTGAGAATCGACAGGTTCTCCGACAGGACCCAAGACTGACTCCTCAATGATGCTACCATTGTGACTCGCCACTAGTGCCTTTGCAAAGCCTTCTCCGCCATCGTGCAGAGGTAACTTGCGCAGTATGACGGAACTCTTGTCCAGGACCTTGGTGATGCCTGATTCGATAGCATCAGCAACCTGTTCTGGGCCCAAACTTTCCTTGAAACCTGATGGGGCTATCAGGACACGGAGTGGGTGCCCTTTCAAGATCTCTGAAGTGGGAGTTTGTGACACGGCTGAGGCGGGGTGCATCAGTTCGTCCACTTGTTCCGGGGGTAAGTTGAATGTCTTGAGCGAACGGAGAGGCGGCATTTGAGACAGACGCCTTGAAATTGCTGGTGAACCAGCATGAGCGAAGGGCTCCATGGATACAGGAGGGCTCATAATCATTTTTTGGGTACTAGGGAAGTAGAACGCTAAGTAATTGGGGTATCGCGAACAGAAAAGGGTATCGTGGAAGTGTTATTTGTGCAACGAGAGTTGGAGTACGTGGATATAGAGCGAGTGAATTGAATATCCGATGCTGGATATCATCTCCTCGTCAGGCACACGGCTTACTTATAGCTTTTGTCTCGAGTCTTGCCGGTATGAAGTTGCAACTTCTCAAATCACAAGATGCAGGCCACAGGCTGGTCCTATTCCTGGTGCATCACACCACACGAGCAACGCCTAAGGAATTGGTTCAAGCCTCAAGACCAGCACATCACAGCAGCGCCACTTCAGACCGGACTAACTTGCGCCTTGGTCGAGAAACCGCAATTTCGTCCTGCAGCTATCATGGCAAGTTCAGCACAGCCAGGAATGACGACTACAACATAGCCCTTTTTGACCAAGATCATAAGACTAATCTACGGCGGATGCTTTGGCCTCTCAGCGGTAGACTTGTCCTCTATCTTGCATTGGCCCGCATACCAGTGTTCTTGACATCTCCAGTTTTATTTCTTGACCGTAGTCGTCGGGCCAATGGCAGTAATCTCACGTGCCTTCACCAAGCAACTTAGCGAAACTACCAAGATGTACCTTCTTGGCACGGTAGTTGGACACAGCCCGTATCGCTGACGTCCTCTATGAGGCTGTCACGACATACCTGCCGCCTTCTCCCGTCCCCATGGGAGTATCCGCAGCATTACGATTGGCTGGCAGTGGACTTGAAGCCCTTGCTGGCTATTGTGCGCTCACGCGACATGTTTCTATTCTTAATTTTTTTTTGCCTACCTATACCACAGCCTGAGGTTTTCCCGGCACTAATCATGGCTGATGCATTTGCCTGAGGCGTTGGCATTCGGGCTAAGGGGGGTGAGGGGGGTCTTTGCTGGCTTTTCGGTCAACTTTGGGACGTATGTGGCTGTTGCTGTACAGGGGAACGACCACATGCCTTGTTACACTGCCTCAGAACTTATAGTGTAATGAAATAGTTGTGCAATGGGCAAGGTTGGGATGAATGTTTATTATATGCTGAGCAGGGAGGCATCAGATTTGTAGATCCTGTCATCATCTCCACGCAATCCAACATTCGTTTCACCTTGTCGTTCGCTACTACTACTACTACTAGTCATGGGACTCAAAGACAAGCTACTCAGAAGACCTTCTGTCGATTCAGACGAATCAAAAGATACCCTCGTACTACCCAGATGGTCTTTTGAACGTAGCGACCATTCAATCTTAAGCACAGAGCGGTTATTCCGACAGTGGAATCAGCACGAAGACCCGAACACACGCTACGACGCCGGCCATCTAATCGAAGAGGAAGATAACATCAAACGCAGGGAGGTGATTGTACGTTCCACATCTATCTATCAATCAACAAACACACACACACACACTAACTCAACACCCCAGGTCACCTGGGACAGCCCCTCCGACCCCTCCAACCCCCTAAACTGGTCCAGCCGCCAAAAATGGACAACCACCATCCTCGTCTCCCTCTTCACCTTCATCTCACCCTTTTCCTCCACAATGGTAACACCCGCCTTACCTGCCATCGGCCAAGACTTCAACATTGAAGAAGGGTTTCAACGCCAACTCGTCATGACTATTTTCCTGCTGGGCTACGCCCAAGGCCCCTTTGTACTCGCCCCCTTGAGCGAAATCTACGGCCGCGTTACAGTACTACAGTGGGCAAATCTAGTTTACCTCGTTTTCAATACGTGTTGTGGGTTTGCGCGATCGGGGCCGCAGATGCTTGCGTTTAGGTTTTTGAGTGGGTTGGGGGGTGCGGCGCCGCAGGCTGTACGTTTTTTTTCTTTTTTTCTCTCTTTCTCTTTTTCCAAGTACTTGTAGAAGAAGTTTGTAATGTGAGAGGGAGCTTTTGCTGATGGGGATAATAGTTGTGTAGTGGTGTGCTAGCAGATACCTGGCGCAAAGAAGAGCGCGGAAAGGGTCAGGCTATTTATGGGATTCTTACCTGGCTTGCACCGTGCATTGCACCCATTTGCGGCGCGTATATCTCGACGGGGGCGAGCTGGCGCTGGATTTTCTATGCTACGTCTATCTTTACTGTCTTTGTGCAGCTCACCGCGCTGTTCTTCCTCGCTGAGACTTTTGCCCCTGCTATCCTTGCTAAGAAGGCAAAAGCGATTCGGAGAAATATGGCTGATAAAGGTGCGGTTGTACGCACGGAGTTCGAGACGGGAGATCGTATGAGTAGGATTTTGAGGAAGAGGTTGGTATTGCCGTTTATAATGATGTTTACGCATCCGGCGACGCAGGCGCCGTCGGTGTATCGGGCGTTTTTGTATGGGGTTATGTACCTTATGCTGTCGACGTTTCCACTGGTGTTTGAAGAAGCGTATGATATGAGCGTTGGAAACGCATCCTTGAACTACCTCTCGCTTTGTTTGGGGTTTATGGTGGGATTACAAATTTCGCATCCGCTTATGGACGGGGTAGGTTTCTCCCCTCTTTCTTTCGCTTCTTCACATAGTGGGCTGAGCAGGCGCTGACGATAACACTAGTTGTATGCTCGCATGAAATCCTACTACAACCTCACCGAAGGCCTCCCTGAATTCCGCGTCCCACCCATGCTCATCGCAGGCATATTGTGTCCCATTGGGCTCTTCGTATACGGTTGGACGGCACACTATCACGTCCACTGGATCGTACCGAACATCGGTGCTGCGATTGTGGCTGTGGGTCTCATCATTGGGTTCCAGTGTAGCCAGGCGTATACAACTGATGCGTATGAAGCACGGTATGCGGCGTCGGCGGCGAGCGTGGGGGCGTTTATGCGGACCATGTGCGGATTTAGCTTTCCGCTGTTTGCGCCGCAGATGTATGAGAGCATGGGGTTGGGATGGGGAAATAGTTTGTTGGCGTTTTTGACGCTGGGACTTGGGTTAGTGGGGCCTGTTGGGTTGTGGTTTTATGGGCCGAAGTTGAGGAAGATGAGTTGGAGGGGGTTGGATTGATGGTGTGGAGATGAGGGTGATGACTCTTTTTTTTCTCTTTTGTGTTTTTTATTTCGTGATGAATATCCCTTGATTTCTAGATGTAGAACATTTCTCTTATGTAACTTCTCAATCAGTAGAGAGATTAGTATAATAAATGAACTATGAAGATCATGTAGTACTACCATCGGGAAGCTGCTTATTAGCTCTGACAGAAAGGGCAGGGCATTAAAGCGATACTCTCTCCTTTGGTCCCGTCATCGGTGAGGAACCACTTGCAACAACATTTACGATGGTGGAATGATACTGTGTAAAAAGCCTTATAATCAACAAGATTTTCTTTCATGGACTCATGAATTGAGAATATCGACTATTTGAGGAAGAACAAACCCGATATCACCTTTGAAGAGCCAGTCACCTTCATCGAAATCATCCACTATTCCATAGTCTCCCGCATCTATAACAGCCAAAGATGCTCCATACGCTCGCGCGGTGCTTACCCACTCTGCAGCTGGGAAAACTTGCAAACTAGTCCCAGCCGCAATCATTAAATCAACATGTTCTTCTGACATCCACTCATCAACACTATCTGGCGCGCCAGCAGCAAGTCTCTCGCCAAACCAAACAACTCCTGGGCGCAATAGATTTGCACACTGGGGGCAATGGGGAAGATCAGATAACACGACTGGACGTGCTTCATGATCAGTATTAGATAGTGAAAGCAGGAATGGAACGTCTTCCGACTTATAGATGTTCATAGAGTAATCGCATGTAGTACATCGGACAACTCTTAATGTACCGTGAATGTTCAGTAGTCTTGACATGGGATGACCGGTTTGCTTAAGAAGCCCTGAACTCTTATTAGCGCATCTAGCCGATCGTTTCTTCTACGCTACTCTCCGTACCATCAACATTCTGATTAATAGTCAGCCATCCTTGATGCCAATTAGCAAGCGCCGCCAACGCATGATGTGCAGCATTTGGCCTCGCTTGCAACGCCTCGAGTGAACGCTCGCCGTAAAAGCTCCACGTCGTAACTGGGTCTTCTCGGAACTTTTTGGGCGAGGCAAGTTCTTTCAGATTGATATCATTCCATAGCCCGTTTGTTCCACGCCAGGTGGCTAGGCCAGATGGTGCGCTGAGTCCAGCACCGACGAGGCATAGAACCCGTGAAGATTCTGCCAGAAGATCTGCAAATGCCGAATAAGTATGGGTTTCATTAGTATCCATACTGAAGGTCAAGTAGAGCCTGGAGGTGCTTGTGGTTCTTTTGGTGTTAGGCTGGATGGTGTTTCCGCGCAAGTGGGCGGTAGATACTTGGGGGCCTGTGCCTCGTACTACAATTATCTAGTTGGTCTTAGTATGCTTATCCTTAGCTAGCGCTGAATAGAGATAGAATACCATCCGCTCCTGCGTTGTGGGACACCCTGTGCGACAGGACGCTTTTCCTTCTAACCTTCGATCCCAGCACAGCGCCACTACATAACGTCAGGCTCAGCGTGCGTCGATTCTGTAGCTGCTGCTCTACTATAATGCCTGCCTTACTATCACACGTATATAGCTATTCGGCTGTCAGATACTGCTATGCAGTATACTGTACCTTTTGAGACATGTGATTGCCTAAGTGGACCCGAGCCAGGTTACGCTAAGAAGAGTTGCACTGAAGCGCCAAGATTACCGTTAGACAAACTCTCTGAACTGGACCTCTGCACATTAGAGACATGTAGACATTTGTCTCGCAGTAATAATTATCTAAGTCGAACCCAAGTGACGTTGGTTGATTAGTTACTTAGAAGGAAAACTTAACGTTAGCCGCCTTACCAGAAACGCTCCTCATGATCGGCCGACCTCGACAAGCTTGGCTTACACGTGATTTAGGGTCTGAACAAAGTCTAGCAATTACTCCAAGAAGTAAGTTAAATCGCAGGGGCCTACTCACAACGCGTAAAACTTAGTGTTAACGTGGGAGGTTGTTCATGGGATGTGGGTTACGCCGCTATTTCGCAGTTTTCTCATGCGCCGGTTTTCGTCCATTTTCCTCAACGCGCGTATATTTGGCCCGTTTTCCCAATGTGCAATTCTTGGTCAGAAAAGAAACGGGAAATCAATCAGGCCGAACTGCGATAAATCTATCAAAATTAATAAGCGGATTTCTAAGTGGTGTAGGATTCGTACGTTGCGCGTCAACAATGTGGGTTTCATACTGATGACATTCGGGGAATCTGGTCAGAATACACAGCGAAGACGGACTTCTCATCTCAATGCTTCAGTCATGTCATGGATCCGGCTGGGCACCACCTTTGGGATCAGAGTGCATGTATAAAGGATATGGAGTTTCTTCCAAAATAATCGTATCAATAGCTTCAATTCATTACCATCAAGAACAAAAAAACTCTTTCCAACAAATTCCTGCATCTATCAATTAGATAACCATGGCTACCAGCAAGTCTTTCACCGCAGAAATCGGCGGTTTGGAAATCGCCAAAGCCTACTCATCCCAAATTACTGGCAAAACAATTCTCATTACTGGTGTCTCACCTGGAGGCATTGGCGAGGCTACTGCTCGCGCATTTGCCCATGGAGGTGCATCTCTCATCATCGCAACTGGGCGCAGCAAAGCCCGAGTTGAAAGCCTGACTAAAGAAATCTCGGCGGATTACCCATCTACAAAGTTCTTCAATGTCGTTCTTGATCTTGCCTCCCTCAAAGACGTCCAGCGCGCCGCGAACGACATCCTTAATGAAAAATCCATTGAGAAAATCGACATCCTCGTCGAAAATGCTGGCAGCCAATTCGGGAACGCCGAGCGTCAACTAACAGTCGACGGCATCGAGACGCATCTCGCGGCCAACTACCTGGGTCACTTTCTCTTCACCAAGATGCTCCTCCCACGACTACTTGCCGCCGCCAAGGTAAACCCTCCTGGCGCAACGCGCATCATTCCTGTGAGCAGTGAGGCCTCCCACTACAGCCCCTTCCGCTTCAGCGACTGGAACTTCGACCTCAACAAGGAACTCCCCGACGACGAGAAGCCCAACTGGGACCTCATCACTAGTGTGGTCGGAATCCCTGCAACCGATAAATTCGATGCCTATGTTGCGTATGGGCAGAGCAAGACCGCCGCTTTGCTTCTCGCGGTTCACCTCAACAAGTTGTTTGCCAAAGAAGGGATCTTTTCGTTCTCGCTTCATCCGGGAAGGGTGAGAAGTTCAGCAGCATTAGCAATAATCAAGGCTGTGCCGGCATTTGACAAGCTATTCACGAAGACTATTGATCAGGGGAGTTCGACGATTTTGCTTGCGGCTGCAGACCCTGGATTGAATCCTGAGAAAGGGGTGTGGTTGGAGGATAATCAGCTTGTGGAGCCGGTTGCGTGGGCGGTGGATCAGGAGAAGGCTGAAAGGCTATGGAAGTTGTCTGAGGACATTATCGCTGAGAAATTGGGGAATTAAACTTGCAGGACTCAACGGTTAGACCTCTAGCTATGGCTTTGGATATTGCAGTGATATCAGACTATAGTGCTTAGATATATTTGCGACTAGATGGTAGGAATTAATGATGATGTATTGATTAGAATGCCATATGGCTCTCTTACAGGTGTATTAATACTTTTCCTTCTTTCTAGAAAAGTAGAGCAAATAAAATAGAAATTTCATGAGACACTATTGCACTTTGTGTAATCATGATTATGAAATGCTATTGTATGAGAGTGCGATACAGGTTGAGTACTACGTACTGCTAAGCGCCGTGGGCGGGGCTTGAACACAGAAGAATGTACGTAGTACAGCCAACAGGCAGCCAATAACAGCCACCATTATCGCTTGCTGCCAACTCATCACCTCAACTGCCACAATGTATCTGCACCTCACATTAGCTAAGCGGACTCATTCGCGCGCAGTTGGGCTCTAGTATATCGCCTTTCCCACACCACTTATATCTAGCCGCCCGTCAAGGTTCACACTCCACATGCCCCCAATCTAAGGCAAATTCGTGCAGACCATTTGTTTGTGAACCGCAGTCGACATTCAGCCTTACCATCCTGCATCTTAGCACTAGCATTGTCAATGATGAGCAATATCTGGTACCTTGCACGCATCGAGGAGGAAAGGTTCGCGGCCACAGCAGCACTGTTTGCTATGTACACGAAACAGCAATCTATTCGCGAGCCTACCCCTGTGCTTCCTGAAGACGACGATGATAGTTCAAATGAAGAGGATATCGACGATGACTGGCAAACGACAGTGGCTTGCGAAAAGCTTCACCGAGCCACTGGGAATGCTCTCAAAGACAAATCCCTCGATCGACTCTCAGAATTGCTTGCGCGCGAAAAGACCTCCAACTTATACCCTAAACAATCCACTGTAAAGCACGTAGCTGCTGCAGTTTGGATCAATCTCAGCTGTGACTATCCAACAACGATTCTTTTGGCTAAGAACGATGGCCTTGATGAGCGCGATCGCAAACTGTTAGGGCAATTACAGACTTGGCTGAGCGCGATATCGATGACGGGTAGAGCTCCTTCAAAAGAGAAAGACTTTCTTTGAGATAGTCGAGCAGACAAAGAAGGACTTATCGGGTACGCCCGTTTCAGGTTGGAGCTCTATGTTTCTCAAATCAGCCAATGCAAAGTCGATGTCTCGGGACTAGATGTTGACGACCCATCGACTGTGCAGATTCAACGCCTCCTCCAGCTCTGTGGAACATATAGCAACAGTCCAAGCATCCTTTCCCTTAGGGAAGCAGTGGACTTGGCCTATGAGCTGCGGTGCGCTGACTCACATCAACTCAAGGAACCGTCCTTCGCCAAAATCTCCGAGGCGGTCTTAATGCTCAGCCGGCTCCGTGCTGCGTATGAGTGCTTCAAGACGACTGCGCTCAGTTTTCCCGAGTTTAGATCTCTTGAGTGGAAGTCGGTGGAGTCTCCCCACAAAGTCGGCATTGAAGCAAGCAGGTTCTGCAAGCAGGTGCAAAGCTTAGCCAAGAAAGTTCACCGTAAGCAGCTCGCGAAAGGTAGCCATGCTCAACGCTACTATAATGCATCGTGGTTGCATGTTCATGCGGAGATGCAAATCCTTGTAGATCTGGAATCTGAGTTAAAGTGGCAGCAAAGAGTCCATGGTTACATCGGAACCAGCAAGAAACCATGCTTCTTATGTAACGAACTTCTCAGAAATTATGTCAGACTTTCCGTGGACGGCATACGTACCTCAGCTTTTCGTGCTCGGACGTCTCACGGAAAGGTGTGCCCGCTGTGGACACTACCATCTATCCCGGCTTCTGCACCACCAGGCATTGGTATATCTATAGCTGCAGCACTAATACAAACCCACAGCTACATCCTTCAAGTTCTCTCTGCCGGTTTAGTAGTAATCCAACCAGCTATAGCAGAGTCTTCAGTTGGTATGTCTGAGGCAGGCGCATTACCTGGTGCAATTCCATCTAAGCTGAAGCTTGAGTATCTCGCCCATAAACGAAACAAGACCGCATGCACGCCAGCAGAAAAACTAGATGAAGATGGCGACACCTTTGGTCCGAAACTGAAGACGGTTCGGGTACTTCGGATACCGGCTGACGGAAGCGTGCCCAGACTGGTACCTATTGCCTATCATGCCCAGTCCCCAGAGTCCAAACGCTGGATTCCAGAGCTCGGCCTCCACATCGTGCCTGACTTTCGTGAATACTGGGCGGCCTACCATGTTGACCGTAAACTCAGATGCTTCAATGTTAACAATCAACCCACTAAAATGATCGAAGGGCACTGTTGGATTTATCGGAACGAGAACATTGATCTTCCAGAGAATGAGTACATCAAGCGAATGCTTGGCCTTGATCGCATTGACTTTTCAAGACGCTTTTACTACGGCGACGTTTTCATTGTGAAATACACTGAGCATCCAACAACCCTCGCATGTGAAGTTAACATACCAAAAGCATTGCTCCCGCAGTTAATCGCGCTGCTGAAGACTGTGTTCCAGAGCGAATGGGAGAAGGCATATCTCGAATCACAGCTCCGAAGCGATCAGTAAATACAAGCAGAGATACTCAAGGTGAAGACGGATAAGGAGATTCTTTATCAAAGGATGTGCGCTGCCTTTGCTATCTTTACTGTATTCTGCCATGGGCGTTTCGCTGCTAACAAACGAAAATAGGACTCCAGTTGAGCGTGAAGTACTAGATCGTATGCCACCAATTGCCTTGGAGATACTAGCGATTCAGTTGTGCGATGATGATGGGTTGATTCATTCAAGTGTAAGTCCTTCTGACGACCCGGATATCATGGCAATCAGGGAGGTGAGAAGGCCGAGGGCATTAGACTTGATGGGCTGGAATGGGTTCCAGAGTTCACAGCTGTAAGGTAACAGTGGTGCAATGGGGGTTCAAATTCAAAGCCGAACAAGCAAAAATATATTCTGTTGATTGAAGAGTTATTGCAAGGTTCAGGCCGATACAAATTTGTAGCCCTTCCTGCTAGTTGGCTCTATTAGGAATTCGCTTCCAGCCTTCCCACGTTGATATACTGCGGGCTGTGCAATCAGCCACCTCCAGCTGAGTTGAGTTGAGCTTCACAGCCCCCCTCTGATAATTCTGCACACCCACTCTGGTCACCTTTTTTCTTTTCTTCATATCTTGGTATAGTATCGCGCGGATGTATATTAGTATTTCTTTTCGGAGCAAATAGACACTTTCTTCAATCAATTATATTGCAGCGGTTAGATTGGGCTCAGCTCTAGCAGCTCGGTTGGGTGTCGTCCCTTGATCTTTTGAGCTCGATCTTGTATCGTGCCACAACATCCTTCACCCTTTAGAACTAACCCCGGAATACCGCGGCCCAAATGTGCTGTAACGGTGGCAGCTCGTGAGGTCTGAAAGAGCCTTGGCCCGCATAAGAAGGGACGAGAATAGTAGCTGACAAGTTCACAATATAGACAATTTAGCTTTAACCTTCTTCTAAAAGGTTGAACGGTGAATGCATTGGCTACTATAATTTACGCTTGCGCTAGTACACACTTGACTAGCGCGGGAAACAAATCTCAAAAACGTGAGGACAAATCTTAACAGCCAAGTTCTCATCCCATCTTCCTTCTCACGCTAGTAGTAGCACGTTCTAGTTTTAGTGCACATGTCGCGCCTTCGTACATATTTTGCTCTTTCCGTAGAACCAAAACAACACGATCCACACATGTCCCATTCCTGGTCCTATTGACAAAGTCCTTGTTCAGGGAAGCTCTTGCAAAGATAAGGTCTTGAACAGCTTCGCCAAGCGTAAGCCGTATGTTTTCACCTCCCTTCCACTCGACAAGGATGACACCAAATGCGAAAGCCATTAGGGTTGCGAGAAAAACCAGAAAAGTGACAGATGTATCTAGCCATGCGCTCAGTGTGTGTCACATGGCAGGAGTGTTTCCATCATAGGCATATCGGCTTTCTCTCTTCTCAGAATCAGTAAGTAGAAATCTGGTGTTGAAGAATGTCGTATGTTCACATTACTGTTGTATACTATGAGTACTCTATGCATAAAGACGCGCGCTGCACCAAAAAACATTACCGCAAACAAAGAACGAAACCAGACAAAAAATTGGCTAACCTGAATCTTGGAAAGAATACTAGTGCTGGACTTTTACGATGAACACAAGCTGCCTTCACCGTTGCGGCCTCGCCTTGCTTCGCCTTACTCCAATGTCGTAGACAGATGATGAAAACTAGCGCCGAGTTCGTATTACAGTGGTCGGAAATCGGTTTCCGGTCCACGTACATCGTTTGTTCACAGGGTACGACCGCTTTGTAAGGTACTTACCACATAGACGCTAGCACCGTGCAGGGACCGCACGGTTATATTAAGTGATGCGGGGAGAGGTGTACTGTGCACTGAGAACAAACAATAGGTCAGAGCTGGAAACCAATTCCGGTCAGCACTATCCTTATACTTTTCTACAGAGCGGGCATAACCTCCGCGGGCGTCATCAAATTGAGCTCAGTCTCGTCATCGCACCCTTTGTGCACAACATCTCCGTTAGTCTCCAAAATTTACTTGTCCACCGAATTTAGCTTCACAACACCCATAAAGGTAGCAGGATAGCGGGCTGTTTTCATAATCAATATTTACATGTCTAAATTTCATGCGTTAATCCGTCCGCCAGTTCGGCGTTTGGGCGGTGCTTTATACGTGAAACTCGTAACGTTGTCTCACTAAGCTAGGGAAAAGGGTCTACTCACAAGTAGAGAAAGCCTATATTGCTTACTCTTTCTCACCTTGCGGATTGCGCGGACAGGAGACGTCACGAAGGCAAAGGCAAAGGCTATTGACTACCTCCAAATGAGCTATTCATTACCCCTACAAGCAGGGTCCCTCTACTCATCGTGAAATCTAACTAAATCTCTACTTTTTTACGAGGAAAACCAAAAGGGAGAAAATACACCTCTGTCTGCCTTTTTGTCTAACTTGTCTATCTCTTTCTCTTCTTCTTCCTTTTCCTCTTCCTCCTTCTCTTCTTCTTCCTCTCTCTCTCTTCTCGCTCTCTTTTCTTCTTTTTCCTTTTATTAATCAATTATTATCTCTTGAGATAGAAGAAAGAGAAGAGGCAACAGAGGAAGACACATGAGAGAGAGGAGGGAGAAGAGAGCCTTATGGTATAAGATACAAAATTACAGATAGCGTCGCACTTATGCAGACCCCTGTTTTGTGGGGTGATGAATAGCTGATATGGGGGTGTTCAATAACCTTTGCTGTCAGCAAATAGACTCATTACTGAACCCAGCCTAGCGCTGATCTAAGCGATGTTCGTGTGATGTTTTTCATGAGGTTTATCTATCAGAATAGCTGATGCAATGGAAGATATATAAACCCCAAAATATTCCAGACAATACACGGATATCCAACAAGACATATCTTTACTACTCCAAGCTTGATAAGAAAGAGCAATCAACAGCGTAAGTACATAGAGCTTACACATCAGCCGTACACTAAGTAGATTGCAGCATGAAGACCTTTTCAGCATCGATTATCTTCCTAGCCGCTTACGCGACAGTCTTCGTCGCTGGAATGCCGCAAGACAAGAGAGCAAACGCTTGCGAGCCTGGGGCGTTCTCTACGTATAGTAACTGCAAGGGTCTTTGCTTCTCTGTGGACTGTCATCAGCTGAGTGATGGCTGGCATTGCTGCAATTACTAGTCCGTGAGTTGACAATCGAAAACACTGCCCTAAGTTCTACGCTTACTCGAGAAAGAACGGTGTGGCCGCAAATATAGTAGCCGCACTACTGAATCCGGTGGCTAGAAAGCTACAGAAATCATGCAAAGGAATTCATGACACATGGATTATGTAGATTGAAATGTACTATCACAATTGCTACTACCTTCTTCACGTAGTTCACATTATGCTCTGTAATGTTCAATACTATCAATGATTCGCGGTATCTAGTACAGCAGCTACACAGTAGCCGTTTATATCAGATCATCAGGCCTTCATCTCCCAAGCGACAAACGAATGGTGCATATAGTTTCTCCATCGGTGTACATGCTCGTCTCAAAAAAAGCGTAACGCTTGAAACGTCGTCCGCTTCTCTACCCTGCCTATTGCCTCTCGGCTTTTGGAGCCGAAAAGGCTGACCTTGGAGCAATCCAAGCACTATTCGACCCCTGGAATGCCTGCCTCACATCATTCTGGGCCCTTGATGGACCTGGGGGCGGCTCCTCTTGGGGAAAGTGAATCGACGGCCGAACAAGCCCCGTAAATGGAAAGGCTGCATGTTGCCGTATGCGCCTTTTTTATGGACGCTTATAGGATGAGTCTAGCTTGTTACGCGGTAGCATATTGTACATGGTACAAGTGAGGAATAGCCAACCCAATTCTTCAAGAAACTGTCGTGCACGCCCGACTTGAGGCAGTTAGGGTATTGCAAAGCGCTGGCCTCGTTCTCACAGTCTACTCATAGGCGCTTGCTTCTGGTAGGCGCCATCACTCTCGCGTTAGCTATACCCGAAGACTGAGTAGTTTGGAATACGGAGGTCGGCATTAGTAGACACGCGAGGTGCCGAGGATCTGTCACCATGCCCGTGCGCGCAGCCTGGGGTAAGTAAGGTTCGAGTAAAGTAGTACCTCGTAAAGGCTGGCGTGATATCGTCCCACCGTTTTTGAGATTTGTCTGCCGCCCAAGTACCGAATTGCTTTGCATCCACACAACCTAACACAATCAAAATTGCAAGTAGGTTTTTAAGCGTCATAAATTATTCTAGAGCCTCGCAAAGCTTCTCTCAGAGTTTCAAGCTAAATATCAGCCCAAGTCATGCCTTAATTGCATTTTCAAGTTGGTGACAATTTCGAATAAATCGCCAACTTCAACTCCATTTAGCTGGTTCCTATCGCTGTCAAAAATTTCGGAATGCAGGCGATGGTTATTTTAGTGTATGTAAAACGTATTCTAAACTTTAAAAATAAGAATCATACTTGGAGATGCAGTAAGCTATCTATTGACTAAGTAAGTTACAGGGTAAGTGATGGACGTGCATAGTAGCCTAAGCGAGAGTCAGCGATAGCTTTGATTAGTTAGCAACCGAGCGTGGAAGTACCGACAGGGTGTTAAACTCTGCATAAACAGAGCGCTACTTGTAACCCTGCAGTGAAACATACATCCTTAGCAGTGCTATTAGATTCCTAGACTTATATGAGGGTGCTGTATAAGTTGCGATGACAACAAATGCTATGTGGTGGCCCTATATCGGGCATGGCTCATTTTGGTCATAAAAACAATCTCTGAGCATCTATGCGAGCTTAATTTATGTATCGCTAGAATTGAAGAAGTTCAGAAGTAGCTTTCGGGTACTACTAGAGAGAAATATCCCTAGAAAAAAAAAGACGCACACAAGCTTTCTATTGCATCAAAATCAAAGTACCTGTAGTTCGTTCTGTTACGGCGGTTGTTCCGTTACGAGTGGATGGACGTTATACCTGTTGGTTTTCATACCAATGGGCATTTCTGTGGCACCGATCTGAGGTTTCATGATTTTGGGAAGACAACTTGTTGAGTGGGAAAGTTGTGTGTCCTTGTACTGAGAGGACATCATTTTTGTTACGAGTTAAGATATTTTACTTTGTTTTACTTGGTGACTCTAGTTGTATGATGTAACTTCATACAATAACGCCGGTTCTATGACATCCCTTATTTTTAGTGCCGCCGAAAACTCCCCAAACCATGGAAGAATGACAATATACAACCTAACCCCCTTCGAAACCAGTCACCATTTGACGCAAGTCTCCACTCCCATATCACTCCTTCTTCTCGGTTGCCTTCTCTTCAAACGCCTTCTCCCTATGCAACTTTTTCAAAGCTTCTCTGAAACTATCACGCTCGCCCCTAAGCTTCTCAGAACCCTGAACAACCTCAGCGAAGATGCTGTTCATATTGTCAATCTGCTTTTGAAGCTCAGAAGCCTCAGTCATCATGGCCTCATGCTCTTTCTTCAAGCTCTCGACCTGTTTCTTGCCGGCGGTACTGCCTGCGCTGCTGTCTTGTTGTGGTTTCGTAGTCTCCCTCGCCAGTTTCGACAGCTGCTTAGCTTCCTTGAGTTCGACCCTCAGCGCTTTGGTGACATCGTTGTGTTTCTTGCACAAGTCGTCCTTTTCCAGCATCCACCGCCTTCTATCCGCAATACCCTGGTCTTTCTTTTCCTGCTGGAGAGTCTCGATTTGCTTCGTAGCATCGCGGAGGGCTTGTTCCAAGTCGCTGGTTTTTGCAGGTAAGATACGGAGCTGCACCAGTTCTGCTTCTTTTTCTTCACAGAGCCGGTAGTTCTTCGTCATATTCTCGTCTTTTTCGTTATTGAAGAACGCGGCGCGCCAGTATTTGATCTCATTCTGCTTGTCGTCGAGTGACCGTTGGTATTTGGGAATAACGTTTTGTGCATAGTGCTGATCGCATTGGTTCTTGATATCCTCTGCTATTTTTGGTTTCTCGGCCTCCAATTCCTTGATCTTCTCCGAACAAGCTGTGATCTCCGCTTGCATCGTTCGCAAGCTGTTCTCATTAGCTTCGAGTGACTCCTTCCTGTTCTTCACTGATTTCTCGAGGCTCTCTTCATCTGGTGTCGTATCGTTGTCATCGAAAACTCCAAGGCACTTGAGCATGGCATCCCTCTTCTCAACGCTTTCCATCAAATGCTGCATTCCTTGTCTATTTTTCCTCAGGTCGTTGATCATATCACGAGCTTCAGTTTCCCATTCCTGTTCGGACTTTTCGTCTTCTCCTGGACCAATCTCCGTTTCCTCAGTTTGACGTTCAGCTATAGGTACTCCAGTGCTTATAAAGCCTGACCTGAACGCCAGATATAGCATACACAAGATGGTAATTGTTAGGAACAACATCGCCCAGCAGGTCCATGTTTGAAATTTGCTTTTCGTCTCATGCAGCACTACCTCGCCAGAAAAGTATTCTGGATTTATGAGTGGCGCCGCGGAGTCAGCTGGACAGTGCGTCCATATTGTACCTTGTTCATCTTGAACAGTATCACATACTTTGAGAGTGACAGTTTCCATCAATGTAACCGGTTCTGGGCGCAAAGTCGAGCAAGGCTCCAACGTAACCAGCTTCGGGGGCAAGGTCGATATAGGCTTCAACATAGTCGGTTCCTGGCGCAAGGTCGCTGTCTGGGTTGCCCCTATCCTTGGGATAGAAGCGCATTGCTTAGATAATGTCAAACCTATGGCTGGATCCCAGAAGTATCGGAGGCTTGGGAAGCTGAGGACCATGTTAAGGATGGTTGCGAAAAATACATCGTTCTGGAGAATGAATCCCAGCATTTTTCGCTCTTCCTATGTCGTGATTTCGGCAGGGAAATGTATGTGGTGACACGTGGTCTTGCTCAAATAGGGTTGTACGTTCAAAAGAAGCTACGTCGATTTGTGTATGATGGTGCAGATGTGATGATTTTGCAAAAGGCATGTAAGTGTCTGAGACTTGTTGTCTGGTATTTGACAAAGAGAGCGCGGAGCACAATGTCTCACGAACAATAGGGAAAACAACAGAATGAGAAACAAAGTGACGGTGAATAGACCCCATGTTGAACAATAACAAAGTGAATGTTAGGTGACGGGAAGCTCGCACAATCACCCATGGTGACCTGTTTGGGTCGATGATCTTCCTTTTTCACCAGTTGTTTATACATCGTATCTTGAAGTCTTTGACAAGCCATAGTTTACTAGCGATACGGGGTTTGGCCGGGGATGATGGGTGCAGCCGGTCGTTTGCGACCCAAACCAACATAACAAAGATGTTTCAGTAAACAGTCTTGTTAATTTCACTGCTAGCTAGTTTGCAGTAGACGCGATATGTGGAGTGTAAGGCAGATGGAGATATCAAGAGTGAACCTGGGGTTTCTCGCACGAACCAACGTATTCTGGCACCTCCGAACCTGAGCGGTGTAGGACCAGATACCCATTCGAATGTGATTCAGCATTCAGAAGTTAAGCTGCATGCGAAAGTGAAGGCGGCATAAGTCGACGAAGGAGCGAAGGATTTCTCCACATGGTGCTAGGCCCCATTCTGGACTAGCGTTGAATCGTGCACCCCAGCGCGATTCGCGTTGGAACCATCACACGACACCACAACACCACACATCAAGCTGCACGATGACGGCAGACTCATGATCGGCTTCACCTTGCGCAGCCTTGTCGATCTCGTAGACATGAGGCTCTCAACTTTGTCACAACATCCAGTCACATCATGCCCCCCGCCCATGGACACAAGCACCCCTAGCGAGGGTGATTGACGCCCCCAGGGCTCAGCATCCTTTTCGCGTATACCAGAGAATAACAGCGATACCTGTTTTGCCATGAGGTATTTCTATTAGCATTGTTAACGTGGTCTTGCCCAGCCCTAGAGATCGGAGACCCCAGTGCATCAGTCCACATCGCATATTGCTTGCCTAATTGGGGTATGTTAACCCGCCCACAAAAAATCTCTCCACACGGCACTGTGCATCCGTGTCGAATAAACATTGACAAAGTACCAGAACATGGCACCAGCAGTCCCGGTCTTGAGACCCTTAACCTGGGGTAAGGCGAGCTTGGTGCCTATCGCCCGTTTACTCCACTTCTGTCTGGTGAATCCGCGGCCCTTCTAGTCAGGATTTCGTTAGTTACAGTCGCCACGGGCTGCTTATCGTTGAATAACTCTTTCTTGATCCTTCAGGAGATTGGCCTGCCTGAAAAGACATACCAATCTGCAATAGTCTAGCCGCATACCCGCTCTCTGGGATGTACTAAAGAGCTGGGGGACACGAGACCGCGGCTGTTTTTCGGACGGCCTTGATTTCTCTTACTACTTGTGGTTCCTCAGACTTGTTTCCTCCGCCTTCCGGTTTAATGCGCAATTCATACTTCAACATGGCACCAACGGCTTCAGCGACAGCAGCGTTACCTACACTGACCCAAAGCGGTGCGCGAGTCGCCCTGCAAGCAGCAGAGCAACATGCCATTGAAGTTGGTGTGCCAATGTATGACCCCTCTTTTTCACTAAACACATGACTTGTGCGGAGTAGAGCTGACCACCGATCAGGAGCATCGCCGTGGTTGACGCGCACACTCATCTCCTGTCGTTCACACGCATGGATGGCGCCAAAATTACCTCCATAAATACTGCCATGGACATGGCTTTTACCGCCGCCGGAAATCGAATCCCCACCTCCGCATACCAAGAAACACCATGGCCGGGCAGCGCTACATCTGGCATTGGCAATGCTATTTCAGGACGCTTCACTACACTTGGTGGTGGCGTACCCATTCTGTCAGTAGAGGGCGACATACTTGGCGCGATTGGCTGCTCAACGGGCACAAGCATGCAGGATGAGGCTGCGGCGAAGGCGGGGCGAGATGCGGTGCTTGAACTTATCAGGAAAGAGAAGGAAGCCGAAGAGGCACGATTACATGAGGAGAGGCAGGCCGTGCTTGCATTGTGGAAGGAAAAAGAAGAAGAAGTCGGTAACCTAAGAGAGGAACTTGAGGTCATGGACCGCAGCAGCAAAAGAATGAGATTCGACGGTGGCCGATCAGGTAGCGCAAGCGTCGCCGGAAGTCTAGCGGGCAGAAGATTGAGCGCACAAGGTGGGCTGGCACCAGACACGCCGCCCGACGAGATCGAGCTGCATCCCAGTTTTGTTGGTGAAGTCTCTGTCGGACGGTATTGAGCTATACGTTTTTGGTTGCCTGAATTTCGGCGTTTTGGCGATGACGATGTTACGATTTCACGACTCTGTTTTTCGTAAAGGGCATGGCGTTTTTGAATTTACAAAGCACATGTTTGGGCCTGCAATAATTACTGGCGAAAAACTAGGCGGTAGTTTGTTGTTCGTGCATGGGAGGCGCACGCTCGCTCTAATCTGTAGATAGTACATACGTTACATATCCAGCTGGTTTCCATATGAGGTTTTGTTAGCTCGCATGATCCGCCCTAGGGCATCTAACCACCCTGGTAGTGTCGCTTGTTGCGTTGCCATATCAAGTCCTTTGCTCCATCCTGGGCATTGGAAATTCGATGATTATCACTTCCACGCCTCCTTATTCGGCCAAGCGTGCATGATCTTGCAGAATCTCGGCCTTTAGTTCCAGAAGTCGCCTTCCTCTTTGTAGTTTATCTATCCTTACTCTTACAGTTATAGTCTCCTGATGTAACATTGCTTGGGGAGGTTGAATGGGACAGCCATCCCCTTGGCACTCGTATCCGCCTACTCTAACTTGACTTCAAGCGTGAATTCAAAATCCGAAGGCCTTCCTTCAAGTATTCAGGAAATTACACGCCTCATAGATCGGCATTTCTGTAAGCCATAGGTGTACTCTAGGACAAGTATCTCATGAAGCAAGAGTGCTCCTTAACGAACAAGTATATGATTTCTTCCAGAAAGAGAATAATCGTGTTGCTCAGTGTTACAATCAGTATTTGCAAAAACATCTCGACACATGTATACATGTTTCACTTCTCAATCTAAGTTATCGCATTAGCCCAAAGGTGCCAGCAGTGGTCAAGCGTGCAGTACCACCTCGTGGCCCGTTTTCGTCACTAACGCTTACGGTGAGTTCCTTCTTGATGTAGTCACTATAATAGAGTTTTCTGTAAACACGATACCCTGGTCGAATAGAGAAAAGAAGGAGCTACGAATGGCCGACCACCAGTTACTCCAACTATGAGTCTTCCAACCCATCTCTAAACAACGACGGGATCATGAACATTAGCCCAACCATCACTCGAAGAAAAATTTCAGCAGCAAACCCACCGACACACATTGCGATTCCACTCATCGAAATCATTACTAGGCCGTCCGTACTCATACAGAAAACGGCACTTCCCAAACACCCTCCCACCCTCCTTCAATCACAACAACATCACTTGCCATCACAATCCCACCTACCCCTCTCCCAAAAAACCCCCCACCCCCAAGCACCTCTCACCCCCTCCTCCCGATACCTCAGCGCCACCCGCCAACACATCCCCCTCGCTATCCGAGACACAACCCGGGAAATTGCGCGCGTAGGACCCCCAACCAATCCGCAGAACGCATTTCCCCGCCACAAGTACAACGTCTCGCTTGATAAGATTGCAGGGAAAGTTGCTTACTTAGTCTTGAGAGATTACGCGGCGCCGCCAAAAAAAATGCAGGTGTAAGAAGTAAAAAAAACACACGGATTAGTGGGTATTGATTGCTTTTTGGGAGGGGAGCGTGTGTGGTTCAGCTGTTATGCAGGTAAGGGGAAAAAAAGGAAAAAAGGGGTGGGGGTTCGAGGGCGCGGTTACCGTGGTAGGGGATCTGGTGATTATGTATCGAGAGAAGAGAGGGATGGAAGTGGTGTGGTAATTGCGATAAGTTCAAGTATGTGCAGGGTGAATATGAAGGTGAGATCGTACACCGAGGTTACACAAGGCATACGAAGTCACAAAGCATGTGGAGAGAAAGAGTTGAAAGTTCATTTGCAAACCAGCAAAAGATGAAGATTTTCTGAATTTTTCCAGGTCATATCATAATCAAATCGTATACTGTCGTGAATTCCTTCCCCCCCACTTTCAAAAAAAAATCATACAATCCCGCAAAGCATGCTGAGTGGTAATCAAACCACGCTCAGACCCTGTCTAGCCCTAATATATATCATGGTAGAATCGAAGAAACAAGAAGCGATCGAGAAGAAGAAGAAATAAAAAACAAAAGCGTCAACGCCGCAAGCATCACCGATGCGCGTTCTATCATCTGGCCCCATCTAGTTCTGACCCTCAAGGTCAATAGCGACACGGCCAGCCACACTCCTCTTGAGCGAGTCCTCGCCAGAGCAAACAGTCATGTGGAGATCAACATCGGTAGATGGGCAGTCGAACACGGGCTCCTTGAGCCCCAGCTTAATGAGCGGCGTATCAACATAGTAGGCCTGAGTAGGGCAGTAATCACCAGCGGCGCAGTCCGCAGAGCTGCACTGATCATCGGAGCCGCGCATCGACAAACCCTCAGCGTGGCCAGGGCAGGCAGAGGCGGACTCGCCCTCGGCGCAGTTGACAAAGGAGATGTCGTACCAGATCTTTCCGCCGGCGATGGAGTACTCGAATTGGGTGTGCTCGCCGTTCTTGATGCTGTCGCTGGAGGAGATCTTGAGAGAGGTGCCTGTGTTGTAGAGGACCTCGGTGTATTGGGTGCGCGCTGGCACGAGGGTGCAGGGGGTTTGGTGGGAGCCGCCGACCGAAGAGACCCAGATGTCGTAGGAGCAGCGGTTGGTGAGGATGGCGTTGCCGGCGAGGGTGAGGCCGGCGTTGAGGGCCATGAGGAGGGTGGTCTTGGAGAACATGGTGAGGGGTTTTGGGTGGGTTGAGGTCACGTGGAATATGTGTGTGTGTGTGAGTGAGGGAGAGATCAACTCAAAGGATATCCTGTTTCGTGATCGAAGCGGAGGACGAATGAGTGCTGATATGTGGGTCTTCGGGTTGAAGAAGAGAGTGTGGGATTTTTTTTTCGCTGGTTTGCCGGAGGGACTGTAAGGGAAGCTGTCAAAGCCTCTTGGGAGAACAAGGAATGTGTTGCCGAAGGCGACGGGGGAAAAGAATGTTGAACAGTGTTGGTGATTTCAAAGGGTAAGATTCTCTGGCAATCATCCCTCTTTTATAAAGGAAAGTATCTATGGCGAAGGATTAGACTAAGACTAGCTTCAGCCCACCCAATACTCAGTGAGCCCCTCCACCTTAGGCAGCACCCACGAATTACGTGAAACGTTGAGGGCAGAGAAAAAACTTTGTCCAAGTCCGGCGACGGCGGCAGCGGAAGCGTTTTCGCGGTGCAGTAGTGCTTTCAGCGCTTCAACGTGGACAGTGGAGACAGCATTGTAGGGCTGTGGTTGGTCAGGTACCAGGGTGGTGGCACTTAGCCTAGACGTATGATGTAAGGAGATGCGTGGGCCTAGAATCTTGGGTTCCGGTTTTTCGCATGTTTCTTTTTCATCTGATGGTACCTTTGTACTGGTGGCGCGAACTAAAGCAAGGAACAAGTGGAATGTGTCGTGGCTATGCTCAGCTGGGCCTGGCCTACCGAAATATTTTTCTTCTTGATGGCATTCAGGGTCTCTTCCCTTGGGAAAACGGATCCCTTCTTCCCGGCAAACTCAATGAGTGGAAATGTCGGGCAGTTTACGGGCGAGGGTTTATATCGCCCGATTTGTGCTAGCCTAGCTGCATGCCCTGTGTATGCCCTGGAGCTACACGGTACTAGCAGCAGGACTAGAGGTGCCCAGGTGATGATGTAGGGATTACAGCGCCCGGTGGTGTAGCGTCGTGAGCCGGACTTGGAGTATGCAAGGCAAATTGGAATTCTGGCTTGGTGGTCGAGAGGGTCTGGGTGAAGAGCCACGCAGACCTGTCCACGTTGCTAGCGAAGGAAAAAAGCCATGGTAGGCAGCATGTATGCGGGAATATTATCGATATTATCAATATTGTCGAGCGGGGCAGTTCGGGGGAGCGGTGACTGGACTCGGGCGTGGATTTGCCACGTACCTGAATGATGGCCTTGTTGCAGCCGTTGGGGGCGCAGGATGCGTGAACGGGTGTCCGGGTACCTGGCGCGGCAGGCACACGGTACCTGGCCTGGACATGCCAAGCCACCATCCAGCTGCAACCAGCCGTCGTCGCCATTCGCCATTCGCCTGCAGAGGTCAACATCTTTTGCATTTTTCCCCCATCCGGTTTCTTATCGCTTTTGTTTCCTCGCTGTCCCATGCCACGTACTTGCTGTTCTGCAGCTACATATTTAAATGAGGCTCCAAGTCGAAGCCCACTGCGTCGGCGGCGTCTGAGGTGTCATCAGCGGCATACCTACCCAACTACTACCTACCTGTCGGCGGATGCTAGACGCCCTTGCAACCCCACGAGCAAGCCCATTGGGCGGCAGATGAATCAACACTCGACTGCGGAGCCGGATGGAGAGCAGAGAATTTTCGTGGTCCACGTCCCCAGTCTGGGCCGGGCTGCACGCGTCATAGTGCGAGTTCCGCGACGGGCTGAATGCACCGCCTCTTGGCCTTTTGAGCAAGACCTGATGTCACCGCATGCAGCCTACTTACTTACGCAGCCAGTCGAGCCTAGGACCGCTTCCCCAAGGACCGAATGCGTGTGAAACAAGATAAGACACGGAGAACCTGTCAACCACGCCGGCACGCATACCGAGCCAGAGCCGTATTTACGCGCTGCACCATGGCGCCGGTCAGTGAGGATGCGCCACGCCAGCCAGCTATCTAATCGATAGGAGTTTTTCTTCTCCACGTTTGTCTGATATCCATGGCGTTCGGCGATCAGCGCCATCTGCTGCGTAAGCATCTTGCATCCGCGCAAAGAATCTGCTACAATCCTCCCGTTTGCCGCGGAAGCGGGGAAACATGTTCACATACGCGGCGGCAACGGATGCGGCATGTATGCGTGGACATGTTCGGAGTGTTCGTGGCGGACAATGGGACTTGACAAAGCAACATTTTGACAAAGGGACATATAGCTCGAGACCAACAAAAGAGCGGCGCATCCCAATGGCGACGCTATACAAATGTGACAGGTCCTTAAGTATCTTTCCCAAGTCTAATCAACAAGGCCTTTGACTGCAGATGCGGTGGGCCAGGTGAGGTAGTATTGCAGTCAGGCTCTTCTCCGACTTCGCAATATTGTGGAATGGACGCGCAAGACATGCGGCCTCGAATGCATCCAGACCACAACGTTACGTTTCACTCCAGCTTGTGGCCTGAGGATCGGGACGCAGTTGGCGCTTCATCTGATGCTAGTCCGAGTACAAACAAACAGACTGGTGACGCAACAGAGCGGGCGAGAAATTGGACAGGATTAAGGCGCCTCTCCGCTATACCCTCATTACTTGCAGCGGTAATTTTGTAACATATCGCGTTAGAGCAAAACTAGCAGTAGAGAAATAACGAGAAATTTAAACCCCGGCCGCCGGATGATTGCTTACAATGCCGCTCGTCAAGCTCAGCCCGTGCATACTCATTGCACATACGAGTACTCATGCTCGGTGGCCAATGCCAAACAGAAAAACCTCAATAGGCCGGCTCAGATGCCCAAGTGCACTCGGATGAGGCAGGTGTCTAGGCATAAGAAAACGGTTGGTGATACAGGGGGACGCCTCGGAACACGAGTACCATGAGACGCTGACGATGGCGGGTGTCGCCCACGACCACACGATCCACTGCCGTGGCGGGAGGATGCTGCTGTGGCGGGAAGCCTGCATGTTTCCCCTCCTTCATGGTTGAGCGTTACAAACGGGATCTACGTTGGTTTTTTCTTCTATCCGTTGTTTCGTAACTAGACCCTCCCGTCTGCGATTAGTCGCCATAACCCCTCCCTTGGACAACACTTGCTTCGCCAGTCTCGAATCTTCAAACTGCCAGAACAAAAGCCTCATTGTCGACTGTTTTGGGTCAAAGGAACGGAGCAACTGTGCACCGCCGGCGGCCGAGCTATCTGTTTCTGCGCCCCGGTGCACAAAGTTTCTGTACGAAGGCCAGGCGAGCAAGCCACAGCTGTGTGAGGAGACTAAGGAAATATCTGAAACGTAGCCCGGTGAGAACACCCCTACCCGCCAGGGGACACGTGCGCACTGGCAACCGTGTCTACGTCTTGCCGCTCCTGGGCTAGTCTTCAGCCTGGAATGCCATGGCGGGTGGTTTTATGAGAGCCCAGTGCGCCCAGCCCAATCATTGGACGTGCTACCCCTGACCTTGGCCATGTCCAGCCGCGACGTCGACAATCACTCTCGAAGCGCCAGGCAAGCAAAGCGAATACAAGACAAAACCACTCTTGTCTGCCGTGTGACGCGGATGACCTGCAGCTGCTGTAAGAAAAGCGCTTGACGGAGACACGAGGTTTAGCCCTGTCAGCCAATACTGGTGCGCGGTGCATCGGACTCCAAAACCCCCCTGGTCACCCGCGTGGTCTTAGGTCGCTCTAGGGGATGGTGAAATGAAAGGATCCGAGCGGCGAGGTTGGCAGCAAAGACCCGCCTAAGACGCTCTAGCTCCAGGCATTGGCAAATCTGCGGAGGGGACGGGGCCATGGGCGGACCTGCGATGGCGCTCGTTCTCATTTCCAGGCCCATACCCGCTGCACAGCGCCCGTTCGCTTCCTTAGCGCCATGTTGTATAAATGTAGTCTATCCCCTCACTATAACAGCCCTTCCTTTGATACCCCAGGTCTGCGACTTCCAGGTTCGACGCCAGTCTTTCAGTCTACATACATTGTCAGTCTTTGACACCACGTTCTCTACCGCCATACGGCATAACCACGCTCTCTTCGCAAACATATAACCAAAAACCCGTCGACCGTCGAACCCTTTTTGTCAATTCCCCCCAAGTTCAGACCTATTCAGTCAAATCCAAATCACACAAATCTACAAACATGCGCTCCTCCATCGCCATCTCCATCGCCGCCCTCGCTGGCTCTGCGCTCGCCGCTCCCTCGTACCCGGCCGCTTACCCAGCTGCTTACCCGGCCGACCAGCCTGCTCCCGCTGCCAACCCCAACGTTGAGGTTGTCGTCGAGCACGTAGTCCACACCGTCTACGTCACCGAGGGCTCCCCCGAGGCCACCCCATGCCCCTCATCCACTCCTGCTGCTACTCCCGCCCCAGCTGCTACTCCCTCTCCTGAGGCCTACCCAGCTGAGCAGCCCGCTCCCGCTCCCTCCACCTTCTCATCTGTTGTCTACGTCGAGGCTACTCCCAGCCCCTACCCCGAGGCACCAGTTGAGCCCGAGTCCACCCCTACTCCCACTCCTGCTCCTGCTCCAGAGCCAACTCCTACCCCTACCCCCTCGCCTTCTCCCTCCCCAGCTCCTTCCACTGGAGGCTACATGGATGTAGTCGCTGAGTGGCGTGCCAAGCTCGGCCTCAGCGCGCTCGAGTTCTCCGCTGAGCTCGAGTCCAACGCTCTCGATGTCGTCATTGAGGGTAACGGTAAAATGGTGCACAAGCTCAACAAGGGCACCTTTGGCCAGGTCCTCGCCCCCGGCGACGCCGACAAGTTCGAGTACGTCTTCGTCGGTGGATGGCTCTGCGAGATGGCCAACCTCCCCGGCCTCGGCGATGCCTGCGCGCAGTTCTCCAAGGGCTGGGACTACCAGGGCCAGACTGGCCACGCCGAGATCCTCACCTCGCCCAACTACTCCAAGATTGGTTGCAGCAACAGGGAGGGTATCTGGTGCTGCGATCTCGCTTAAGCAGCATGATGCCTTTCATGAGACAAAAGAGAAGGGGATTTTAATGCCTCTTCTTGGGTGGTTCTTCGATTCTATTCTACTTTAGGTGACAGGGCGGCTTGGAGACCCAAACAACACGCAACGCGTAGCTTTATATCAATCGCGCTGGTTCGGAACAATATTTTCTCTTCTCCTTTGTATCTGTATATGGTACTTCGTCTGGCTTATCATTCCCTGCTTCACACTAGGGGCGCAGTACTTGCAAGCGTTTTTAACTCTCTCTTAGTATCTACTGCGAATTACAGATTTACGAATTCACGAGCCAACCCTTTGTTTTTGCCTTTTTTTTTTCTCGCGTGTGTTGCATGGCCCTATTCGTGTATAAGGTGATATTAACAACAGACAAGCTATGGACCCTTTTCGTGCCCAGCTTTCTAGCCGACTACTAACCAACCAGCGCACACGACTTCAGCGGCTCTAACGTTTACATGCAGTTAGGACCAAACTTTACTCCCCTGCGGCTGTGCGCCACGCCGCCGATCTCCTTTTCCCTTGTTCCTGGACCCAACAAAGAGGTCCCCCAAAACAATTACACAGGCAAGACAACAAAAAAGACCACCGGACAAAGCAGCACCAACGAACCACAAAAAAAATGTCGCAGCTGACAGACACGAAGAGTGAAGGGAGGGGAGAGGGGGGGGCCACACTCGTCTCCAGTCAGCGCACTCAACGGAGATGACACTTTCCCCTTCCCCCGGCAAATCTGCAAGACTCCCCCCCTCCCCCCTCGTATTCGGGCTGCGTGCAGCAACCCCCCCTGGTACCTGCGCCCATGGTGTGTGTGTGTGCCTGCCAAGTACGCGTTCCTGGCTTCTCTAGTGCGGACTTTTGGGCTTTTCCCGTTTTCCACACGGTCAAAGCTTAGGGCCGGCCCCCTCCCTCCCCCCCCTTCCCCTTCGCCATTCGCCTTCGCCTCTGCCTTCGATTCAAGGAAATTCTAGATTACGCACATCGCTGGCGCTGGGCTGGGCTGGGCTGGGGCGCTCGCTCACGCTCTATTTTGTTGATTTAACGCCATGTTGAGGTTGTCGGCGAGGGAGGGGGGTTTTTTTGGTTACTTACTTATCCAGGAACAGGATTGTCATTGATGTGCGTGCTTAGTAGTACGCACGCTTTGATAGTAGGGCAGGTAGCTGATGGACGAAAAGGGACGCGGCGGGTTGAGAGAGAGTGTGTGTGAGAGAATTAAACTTTGGATGTTGCGCACCGCCTCAGTTGACATGTGGGCGAGTTGGCATGGCGGCGGCGACAGCCATCGCTCGTATCTGTTTCTTTCTTTCTGCGCTCTGTGTTCTGTACGATACACCGATGCTAGCTGTGGCGATACCAAAGAGAGGGGACTCTCTCGGCATTCTGCATCGCAGCAATGCGCAACCTTCCCTTTTGCTGCTCACCAGACAAAATCCCAAACATCGCTTTACTAACTAGCTAACTACAATCGTTATCGTGTCGTCACGGTATCTATGGGCTCTTTGCCGGACAAGCCGAGGGTTTTTTTTTACGGAGACCAGACAAAGAGGCAAGTTTGGTGCGTGATTCCTTCTCTTTTTCCTCCCCACCTGGGGGCTGCGAAGAAGTGGGCAATCGGCGACACGTGTATGTGTGGGCAATGTGGAGTTCCGCATCAAGAAAGAAAAGAAAAAGAAAAGAATGGGGTTGGTTCCAACGATTCCAACCGGGGAAGCGCGAAAAAAGAATTCCGCAACGGCATTGCCTCGTCTCGCTTCCACACGCCCCCCCCCATCCTCATCCATGATCAATTATCCCGCCTTTTTTGGTCGCTTCCCCGACATTACCGCAGTTTTTTGTTGAAATCTCGTTTAATACATGGTGATACGTTATCAGCTGCTCTATTATAGGACTCGCAAGATGAGAGATGACCTTGAAAATATTGGAATATTATATGGTATTCACAACAAAGACGTATTCGGAGGTGCGAGGCGCACATCGTAATTTCCCGCCCGGGGTTGTCCTCTGCGTGTGTTGTTCTGTATGGATGCGCCGCCCGGTTAGGGCCGCCCGCTGCCGGCTGCTGGTTATCAACATGATTTTTTTCTCATGCTCATGGGTGGGAGGTGGGTTTGTGTTATTATCGGGTTCGGTGTTTTCGCGGCGGGGTGGGTCTGTTTTGTTGTTATCAAGAGCCAGGTTCGCGTGTTCTGGACTTTCTACGAGTCTTCCTCTTCTGAGTCGCTTTTTTTTTCTAGAGGGGTTTTTTTTATTTGAAGAAGTTGTTGGTTATTGTGGGTCAGTGTATGCGAATTCAGCCGCGAAAGAAAGTGGAGAGGGGGGCGACAGTTAGGCTTCCTATTGCTTTGATTGCTTTGGGCTTGCAGTCTTTTTTTGGGGCCATGTACGTATGCCACATGGGCGGCCTGGTGCGGACAATTTTTTTAGGTACTGCTTAGTTGAGGTGTTGCCTCCGAGAGGGAATCTCCATCGCTCTGTGTTGGCACTGCTTGTAGCGGGCTGGGCAGTTGGGCGGCGCGCGCTTGCAAGTGCGGACGTACGTACGCAAGAGAGTTGCTAAGAGTTAGTAAGAGAGCCCAGAAGAGGTCCCCACCGCCAACACAAGCATGGTGGTGCCTGAAAGAGACTTCCGTCCAACGATCGATCGCGAATCGCAGGCAAATGTAACAGAACCCGCCCGCACGTGAAGATTGGCGATTCATGGTTAGTAGTAATGGCAGATAAGCCCTGGCGCACTGTGCTCTCCGGGTCTGGAAGACGTTCGGTTGTTGGTCCAAACACACAGCACGCACATGCAGCACGCATGCTCTCTTCCGTGGTCCCGACTTTTGCAGGCACCGGCTCCCGTATCCGAGAATAACTGGACGGGCGCCGGACGGACGTCTCCAAGCCACAGCGCTCATGTACCGGCGGTATCATAGCGCAACGTTTTGCCCGTTGTTGTCTTTCTCTCCTTCGTACCGGTGCTGACGTACTTTGCTATAATGAAACAAGTAAGCATATAGCCGGTGCGCTTCCAACACCTACCGCAGCTTACCGACGCTAAAGAAGCACAATCGTCGACTAGCTTGCTGGCTTGCTCCGTGAACTCTTTTGCTGCCATGGCCTTCCCTACCTATGCACAACCATCATTGCGTGGCCTGGCGCTTCACCAACTTTGGCAAAGACATTGTTGAGCTGCGCGCAGTTCATGTCATTTTCATTCATACGATGATACACCGGGGCTGTACCGAGGACGTCACCATCGATATTCTTGACTCGCTAAAACCCTACATATAGCTGGTAGAATAATTCTCCGGATCATGGAATGTTCGTGATCGGCCGTCAAAATACTAGGTTGGTGTGTCCGGGGAACTGCAAGACGCGGAACGTCAAGATTAACAGTTTGTAATGAAGATTTCCTCTTTAGGCAGTTGCATTCAGGTAGATAGCATGTATGATACGATGATCCCTGATCATAGTCGGTGTGTTACAAGTTGCTCGACAACCACTTCGCCGTCGACGTAAGTACTGTCCCCACTGAAGTCGGTGTGCGAGGCGTGTCGCTGGGCTGAGAAGACATGGTCGAGCGGTGTGCAGTGGATGCACGAGATGCCTTTTGTCTTTCCGTTTGCATCTTGGTCGTCTGCAATGTGGCTGTTTTGAGTTTCAGCTGAAGAGGCTGTAAATTAGTATTGGTTACCAACGATGCAGGTACAAGCGCCGGTATGCGGATTCTCTCGCCTCGAGAAGATCTAGAGGTGTTCACAGACTTGGAATTCGTGGACCAATGTATTCTCAGATTGGTGTGATGAACTGCATATGGTGTGAAAATTGACTTTGGCTTATGCGATTAGTTGAAACAGGGTGGATAGTAGGGCGAGCTGGTTGGTTGGCTGCCTGGCACGCCTAGGTACTACACTAATACACAACACCAAGCAGAAACCTACTAGAAATCCCCGAACGTTGAAGAAACAGAACTCAGATAAAATAGGGTCGAGTGTAGCGATGCTGTCTCATCAGTCGCACTGTTAAAGTCCAAAGTATCCGAGACTTCATTGTTGACCTGAGAAACTAACAAATCAGCTTTGTGTTCCCATGAAGTCCAAGCCCAACACCCAACCTACTTTCCACACCTCCCTTTCGTAAACCAGTATCATCATTCCCTCCAAGCCCAAATTCCCATATTCCCATCCAAATTTTTTCATCCCACCAAACCAAACATGCCTCCCCTCCCCCTCACCTCGAGAGTACCTTGATATCAACCGTCGACCAACAAGGTCCTCACCACCACCATGCACCAACCACATGTCACTGCAACCGCCACACGCACAATAGAATCTGAAATTCCCATATCCAAACTGTGAAAACACAATATCCTTTTGTCTTGCCAACACCACAAAAAAACGTGAAAGTAAACGCAATACAGCAAACATGTCCCACGAATCCGTCTGGTACTCGCGCCCCCGCACCTACGGTAAAGGATCAATCGGCTGGTACTTATCTCCCTCATCCTCCCAATCACACTGCACTTCCTCAACTCACTCACTCTGGTTTGGACGACGAGAAATGCTAATGAAGGATGATGCGTGCAGTGTTGTTACGGGCTCGAGGAAGAAATCCGGCATCATCCGCAAATACGGGCTCAACATGAGTCGCCAGGCTTTTCGGGAGAAGGCGCAGGATATTGGGTTTGTCAAGGTATGTTCTTGTTCGTGGGATGATAAGGGAGAAGGGGGTTGAAGGAGAGGAAGAGGGAAAAACTGATGGTTTGTAGTATCGATGAGCTAGGATCGTATGGATACCGGGTGGCCACGATGGATGAAGGGGATTCATGGTTTCGTTGGAAAAAAAAAGAAGTGTACTATCTGTGTGCTTGGAGTTTATCCAGAGAGACTATGCATATTCATGTATCCCTTAGTGCATATACCACATATACATCCTCCTTCGCTGGACGCTTTCCTTTTTCGTCATATGGGAACTGTGGTCTAGACGAAGTCTCGAAGAGCGACGTATAGCGAGGTTGAACATTGGAATTATGTAATCCCTTGAAATCTTCCACGAGGTCGCGGACAGTTCTTCCATCTTACCATTGATCTGCGCAATAGACTTGACCAAATTGAAGTCTCCAAAGATTCCGCTAGGCTCCTGGTACAGTTTGTAGAAAGGCAATCCATACATTTCGTAGGTCTGGGCATCTACTACCTTCGTTGGAGGTGCTTGGCCAGTGACTGCCTTGTACACTGCCTTGTTGAGGATTTGCATGTTGAATACGGTGGTACGATTCCTCTTCCAATGTCGTACGGGGTAATCTCAAACTGAATACTACCTACGGCATCTTTGCCGGTAATCTGCGACTCAGCCGAGTAGCCACTTCCAAAGGGCATGGCCACAAATTGTCAGGTGGTGCCGTCGGACTTGGCAATGCCATCTAGCCACTTCTGGCCCGGCACGACAACGTAGTCTTGACGCGAACTTGAGTTGGAACCTTTACCACTGAGCTTTGCAATATGAGCCTGGCGGTACAGCCTGGTGCTAAAGCACTCCACTGCAGGCTCACCTGAGATAGCATTGATGCCGCCTACGTAGATTTTGATCATGTATTTTGAAGGTGTTTTGCACTCAAACTTAATTCACATTGCTTCCGATTCTTTAAGATAAGTCAGTGCATGTACTGTATTTTCCTGATTAATATAAACTTACGATACATGGAAAAGAATGCGCCGCCTTTGGCAGTCAAGACGGGCTTCATGTTTTTGCTGTAGTCGGCTACCGCTTTGAATGGATACGCGCCCAGATCTGACGGGAGTTTCGAATGTTGTTCATTATCTGGCACTCGGATGGTGCGTCGAAATGAGATGCGAAAGTTGTTGTCTACGACTATCTCGTTGCCTTTTAGTTCGCACTTCAAAGGACCGGTTGCCATTTTTGGGAGATCTGGAGGTAATGTTAGGAATAAGGGGTCTAAACACGAAGTACTGTAAGGTAAATTGATAACCGAAGGGAATATGGCGAGCAGATAAGAGAAAAGTAGCTGGATGCACACAGCCATAGAGACATGGACCAAGATAATCCCAACCAAACAAAAGTGGAAGGCAACTAGAAATGTTCATAGTCACATGATACCGCATCACTCATCGCTCCTTCTACTTCTTTCTTCATCCACACGCTAGCACAGCGAGAAAACCCTTCGAGTGAAGACTTCCATTACTATATGTTTTCTATTTCTATATCCCCTGCGCTATGCAAATAATACCCATACCCATACCCATACCCACATCTACCGCAGCCTCTCTACCTCACAACAATCCCCTACCCTCCTCCACTCCCCTCAAACTCCTCTCACAGTCCCCACAATATCCCTTGACCCACTCCTCCACCTGGTTTCCCTTCCCCTGCTTCGCCGCGCTCTCGAACAGTTTCCCGACTTTACTACACTTGTGGGTTTCATCAAGGAGCCAATTTGCGTACTCCGCTTCTACGACTTCCTTTTCAATGCGATTGACGACGCGCAGGGCGACGAGGAGGTCGTGGCGGTGGGATCCGAGATTTTGTCGTGTGCGGTGTAGGCGCTGTGTACTTTGTGTGGGGGTTTTGAAAAAGGTATGGGAGGGGTTGGTGGAAAAGGGGTTGTGGAGAAGTTTAGTGAAGGTTTGGTGGCTGTAGCGAAAGTTAGCTCTGGTTTATATACATATGAAGTATGTGGGCAACGAACCATTTATTGTCAGCATTGGAGACAGGCGCTGATAACTTGATGCTGGTGGCGTTCGGATTGAGGAATGCGTCTTCAATGTCGCGAATGTAGATTGAGCGCGTCATGCTTGTTGATGGGCCGACTCCTAATCGCACCATATAATTTGCGGCGCCTCGTTCGTGCCACCATGTCCAGCTGTCTCGTGAAGTGTAGAATAAGTTTACCCCGCCGCTGAAGAGCAAGAGGCCAAAGAGCAAGGTGTGTGCCGAAATAACCTTGCCTAGACCAGCGCCGATCGCCAATATCCAGCTCATAACGGTTGAGATTACACTGATGACAATGTTGCCAATGAGCTGCGCAACAAACGACCCTGTGGTTTGTGGCTGTAGCTTGAACTTTCGAGGTCGGTTAGGTGGCGGAATGTCTTGTGCATCCAGCTGTACAGCTTGCGTTTGCGCACCAATCTGGCCAAAGATATTGACAACTTTGTTAGTATTCCTATTGTGACCAAGCCTTGCAACCTGGTCGTTGACCACATCCACAAGATCTTGTGCCTCGAGCTCCAGGTCCTGTAAAGCTTGGCGCTCGATAAGCTTCTTTGCGAACCGTGGGTTGCGTTTCCAGTCCACTTTGGTATGGATAGCGAGCTTGCATCGTGCTTTCGAAACGTGCGTGACGACAATCTTACTGACCAATACAAAGCGCTCGTGACCAGGCAGATACCACGGAGTTTTCCGGTCAGATACGACATAACAGAGGTGGTCGTTGAGCACTTCGATTATTTGGTAGTCGTTTATGACAATGGCTCCATTTTTGCCTGGTTGTGCAATCTCGTACTCAAAGTCTCTTCGCTGGAGACTCTTGTCACTTGCGGTCCATGGACCCTGCACAACACGCGACGCTCTTCGTTCGCGGTACAATAGTTGGAAAACAGCGCTTTTGTCACCAAAAAGGATATGGAACAACCCCTTTGCACTAATTTCGTACTCCTTCTCCACTGCCACCTGGGCCATGCCAGCCGGAGAAAATATTACGGGCTGACTTGGCAACTTGAACTTGGTGGCATTTCTGTTGATATTTGCACCAGATGGTCCAAACAAGTTGCCGTCAATGCGCAGACTCGTTTTCATATTCTTTCCACCATATCCTGGATCAACAGGCGTGTCGGGAGCAACATCTTCCCAACCTTCTTCAGCCGCTGAGTGCTGGCCATCGTCGGTTTCCATCTTGAGCAATCTCTTGATTGTTTCCTCGAGGTCATACTCCCCAGAGGCTGCGTTGCGGACGAGGAAATTTAGGCGTCGCAGAAGCAACCTCAAAGGTTCGAGGAAGGTCTTGACAGTGAGCCTGGTAGCGCCGTCTTGCCTTGCGCCAGGTTTGAAATGGAGGAATAGGAAATCACAGTCTTTGCCGGGTGCAGCAGTGACCTCGTCAACTGATGACATGCTGATACCAGTTACGAGAACGAGACCCAGGTGGTTGCTGTAAAAGTAGATGTTCTTGGTTGTGAGGTAGACACGACCCGGAAACTCTTGCAGGTCTGTTGGGTTCCATACTGCACGGAACACCAGGACTACTTTCTCTGGCCGTGTTACTGTAGGGAACAGTATGCGAAACTGCGCATCTTGCATACGTAGAGCGAGAGGATAAGAGCTTGGGAATTCATCCTCATCCACCACGTCCCGGTTGGGGGCAGCGGGCATAAGACTACCCATACTAGCTGATTTGCGATGTACTACACTGACCGGACCTGCTGATGCGCCTCCTACTCCGGCTTTCTTGTCATCAGACATGAAGCCAGACGAAGGATCTGGTGAACTTGGAGGTCCGACGCGGGTGCTGGATTCCTCTTCGCCTAGAATATTGACATACCCCCAATTGACTGAGCCCCATAGGTTGGCCATTAGTCCACCAGGCATGTTGCCCGAACGACCAGTACCAAGACCGCGCTCGCCGCTCACAGCAACTGCAGCTTTACTTAGATTTGTTGGTGCTGGTGGACCGGCAAGCGTAGAAGGAGCAAGTGTCGTGTGAGGGAGCGTCTGGCCCATGACGAGCCGAGTATCGGGAAGTCCGACTGCAGGTGCTGTGATTTGTCCAGCTTGTACAAGGTTATGACTAGCTGAAGCAAGACTGGCAGATATGAGGCTGGCAATGCCGCCACTTGCAGAAGAGGGATTGTTTCCGCTAAGCTGGGGGCCGACTGTTGATTTTCGAGTAAGGTCAAGCTTCTCCATAATCCGGGCAGTGTGATCGCGACGACTGCCATCACCTTCGAGTCCAGTAGCACGCCTAGTCACATCAAAACTTCCACGTACCGCAAGGCTATCGGTACCTGGAGGACCAAGAGTGTCAGGGCGATCCGTATTGGCGGTGTCGTCACCAGGAAGGCCCACATTGCCTTCAGAAGTCTTTGCAGCAAATTCAGGGGCTACAGGCGGGCTGATAGAGAATGCGGCGTCGATGGAACCAGCACCAGACAAGTCTTTGGATGTATCCTCTAGCGCCTTGCGCTTGGCAACTTCAAACGCAGAAATCCATTCGGTTATGTCGTTTTGCGTCTCAGCTTGGAGGAGAATAGTGGTGTCCTTTGTCTTTACTTCAAAACAAAAGCGTCGCTCCTCTGCAAATGCAGGTCGAATACCGCAGAGCAACACGCCAATCTTTTCGGATTCTTCGACGGCACCGGATCGTGTTCCTTGTGTTAGCCAACCAAAGATGCCATTCTTGACAAAAAACCACCGCCTGACCCAATAAGTCCTGGCAGGTTTGCCCGTGATTGTGCGCTGGAACAGCCAGCCCTGCTTCTCTGCCTTTTCGCTTCCGGGGTCTGGTTTAGCTGGCGATTGTAAATTGGCAGTCGAGGTTGCTGTGCCAAGGTAGGGAACAGTCGAAGCAGCGTACGAATCAAGATCTCGCGATGGTCGTGAGTTTACTTCAGCAGCGGCCTCGATCTGCTGTCGCGCAAGATGCAGTTCTCTCTTGAAGACACGCTCGCCGTTTTCCATTTCCTTGCTCCAGCCGCGCACGCGCTCAACATCCGACGTCCAATTGGTGAAGCCCTTTGCAGAGGATTCGGTTCCGGATTTCATCTCACGCCACTGCTCATGAACAATCTTGACGAGTAGCTTGTCCAGAGTCAAGCGCACCTGAGGCGCCAGGACACAGAAGTTCATGCTGGCCTGGAGATATGCCCGCCGAGCTTCGTGCAACTGGAAAGCATCCTCTCTCAGTGACGAAGCCTCCTTTGACTTGATCTGCCCTGCATACCGTGCGATGGCTAGATCGAAAATGCGCTGGGTGGAGTCTAGATTCTTGCGGGCTTCCTTCAACACGCGCAAGTCATTGGAGATGAAGGCTCGCAATGGCTCGCACATGGTTGTCTCGGCGCGCTTCATGCAACGCAGCGCGCTGTTCCAATATTCGCGCGCCCCCTCGCCAAAGCGCTTGAGGGCCAGGACTGTGTAGTCATGGTCGACGACGGCTTCAGAGAGCTGCAACGGTGGGTGTGAAGTTTGAACATATGTATCTACAAGTGCTTGCATGTTGCTGCATTCGGTTGCAAGCCTCGAGGTGGCGCGGACAAAGGAGTCGAGCCATCTTTCTATAAGTTCGATCTGGTCGCCGTAGTGCACAGCGGTTGCGCGGAAGGTGGGTGAGTCGAGAGCGGCCTCTTTAATTACTACTGGTCTGTATGCTGTAAGTATAATAGGGGGTCCATGGAGCCTCTCGCAACATACATCAAGTCCAGTGGCCTTGATACTGGCTCTACGCTGAGCTGCGGTGGCTCCTCCTCAGCCATGGGTGCGGGCGCTTCCGCTTATAAAAAAGAAAATTACGAAGACAGGTATCTACAAAAGGCCAGGGCAGAAGTAAACATGGAGGCTGTAATACATGGCCAAAAGTCATGAGGGGGGAATAGTGTCGCGTGGTGCTGCTTGTCGTCCCGTCCTGATCATGCATGGGCCCGACCCTGGGTTCCCTTGGGATGCGGCCGTGGGTCGTCACTGCCGCGGCCAACGTCAGGGTTCACGCGCTAGCACCTGCTCCACCAAAATTTTGTGACCAAGCAAGCCACTCCACCAACACCGACATCAACTTCGAGCCACACCACATGGCGGCCACAAAGGACAAGACCAGCACCGGCCGTGCCAAGCGCGAGCTCAACAGCGCCATTGAGCCGCCAGCTAAAAAGGCGAAGCTGCTCGACAATACCGACAACGAGGGCTCCGACAGCGACGACGGTCAGGCATCGCTCAAGATCAACGAGGACTATGCGCGCCGATTCGAGCACAACAAGAAGCGTGCTGAGCAGTTCAGGCGTATGCTGATGCCCTATCCATTGTCAGTCTACCGCTAATTGGATACAGTTGAGGAAAAGTACGGCAAAGACAAGGCCTTCGCCAACGGCGACGATGACGAGTCGGAAGACTCTGAGGAGGGCGTAGAAGAAGACGATGCAGCTGATCTGCTCGACGAAGACCTCGATGAACAAGTCAATGCCACTCTCCAGGCTCTGCGCGCAAAAGACCCCCGCATTTACAATAAAGAAGTCAAGTTCTACCGCGATCCCGAAGAGGGCGACGATGGCGCAGAAGACAAGAAAAAAGAAAAGCCCATGACACTCAGAGACTATCACACCAAGAATCTCCTTGAGGGCAAACTCACTGTCGATGAAGAGGAGGATGCGCCGCCAAAGACATATGCGCAAGAGCAGGAAGAGGCCCGTCAGGACCTCGTCAAGGCTCTGGATGCTGCTGGTGATGGTGAAGACGACGACGACTTTATCGTTGCTAAGGAGAAGCCCGAGAAGCCCAAGGACGACCGACCCAAGATTACAGCAGAGGATGTTGAGAAGGCCGACCAAGATCCAGAAACCTTCCTGTCTAATTTCATGGCTTCCCGCGCCTGGGTGCCCACCAAGTCTGCCCGTTTCCAACCGCTCGAGTCGGATGACGAAGATGAGGATGCCGCTGCCGACGAATGGGAGAACTCGTACAACCTATACTTTGAAGACACTACCGGCGCGAACGAGAAGATTATGACATATGCTCGTGACGCTGTCGCAAGCACTACAGTGCGTCGAGACGAAAAGAGTGGCCGAAGAAAGGCTCGTGAGGCTGCGCGGGCTAAGCGTGAAGCTGAGAAGAGAGAGAAGGAGCAGGAGCTTGCACGACTGCGCAAGCTCAAGGTTGAAGAGATGGAGAACAAGGTCAAGCAGATTCGCAAGATAGGAGGACTGAGCGGCAGAGATTTCAATATTGATGAGTGGAAAGACGTGCTAGAGGCAGACTGGTCGGATGAGCAGTGGGATGCCGAGATGCAGAAGCGCTTTGGAGATGCCTACTATGGAGAAGAAGAAGAGGGCAAGAAGAGCAAGAAGCCAAAGAAGCCCAAGTTTGACGACGACATCGACATCAAGGACCTGGTCCCCGACTTCAAAGACGACGAGGAAGAAGAGCAACCGAACCTATCCTCCGACGATGAAATGGCCGACGCTGACGCCGACGAAGAACAAGACGACGATGATGACGACGTAGAAGATCCAACAACCGGCACCTCCACCAAGAAATCCTCCAAGAAGCTCAAACAAGAGCGCGCAGAAGCAAAATCAACAGCTCGCCGCGACCGTCGCCTAATCGAGAACCTCGTCAACCAAAGCCTCGAATACGAAGCCGCCCTCGCCGTCAAACCCTCCAAGGCAGCCTCCCGCTTCCGCTACCGCGAAACATCACCCACATCATTTGGCCTTACAGCCCGCGACATCCTCCTCGCCGATGACAAGGCCCTCAACGAGTTTGCGGGTCTCAAGAAACTAGCCACCTTCCGTGACCCAGTCAAGAAGAAGAAGGACAAGAAGTTCTTGAGCAAGAAGGCACGAATCAGGCAGTGGCGCAAGGATACATTTGGCGATGCCGAGGGGCCAAAGGGCGGGTTTGAGGCGCTTGTTGGTGAGGAGACTGCGGCACCGAATGATGATGTTCCGGTCAAGGAGAAGAAGAACAAAGAAAAGAGTGAGAGCAATATTGTGGAAGGAGAGAAGAAAAAGAAGAAGAGGAGTCGTAAGAGGAAGCTTGCTCCTGTTGAGCTTTAGACTTCCTGTTTCTTTCCTTTCCTTCCTCAATGCATTTCATTGATGTTGTATGTTGGGTGGGTTCTCACTAGATACCAACACAGAGTATTCATTTAGTGACTTCCAATACGAAGAATAAAAGGTTTCTACTACGTCAACACTTCGCTTGAAGCAGTTCAAAACTCTACAAATATGATCACCTCACTCTGATTCTGAAAATGAACAATGGAATAGTTTTTTTCTATTGATAAGCTATTTCTCCCGCCTAGCAAGCGTCTGCTGGTCCATCTACTACATGCCACAAATCCAGCAGGCCCCAGCTCTTTCCTCGTACCCCATTCGGAAGGTATTATATATCATAGAAAAGCAATGGAACTATCGAAAGCCGCAACCCGCGACCAAAGCACTGCATTGGACCGCCCGACGCCAATCGACTCGACATGGATTTTTGTCCATTTTAAGGAGAGGAGTTTTGGGTGTGCCACTGTAACCGTGATATCAGACGGAGAAACGGACGTGTTGGGTATGGTGATGTCGCACAGTCATGGCACAGAGAGCCAAAAGCGACTACTGGTCGTCAGCGTCATCAGGCTGGTCGAAGAGAAAGTTGGCGGCCAGCTCCTCGTTCTTGTCGCACGCAAAGTATGCCTGGATAACCAGATCACGCTCAAACCCGAGGCGACACAGGCGCTCAATAGCCTCGCGCTCCTCTTCCGTGACGGATATGGCCTGGGCGCCTGGTGGCAATGGCGCATCCTCATCCGCGTCCTCTGCGAGCAATTGCAGGAACTGCTCCGGGTTGGATGCGATCATCTGAGCCAACTGTGGGTTGCCTGCGCCTACTTGTTGCAGGATGGGCTCAAGCATTTGGGGCTGCTGTTGCACCACCTGTCGTAGCTGCTGGAACTGGGGGTTGTTGCGCAAGAAGTCGAGAGAGTTGGCGTTGAGAGCGCCAGCGCCAGCACCTCCAGTACCACCAGAGCGAGCACCGCCAGCACCACCCCGGTTTTGGGCAGCGGCGGCAGCCTCGAACAAATTCATGGGTTCATCGCCTCCAGACGAAGGGTTAGCTTGCGCAGTCGCACCCGCATTTCCGCCAGCAGGCGTGGGCGAGTTGGGTGCACGGGCTTGTGTTTGTTGCGCCTGCTCCTGTAGTGCGCTCTCGGGAATACCCTAGACGAAGGTTAGAATAAACTTAACCAAGCTGGAGCGCCACTCGTCTTACCGTCAGCAGGTACTCAACCGCGCGGTCGGGGTTGAAGAAGGCGGCGCGCATGGCCCGGTCAATGTCAGCCCTCGCGAAACCCATGCTCTCCATGTTGGCAATAGCGGCCTCACGTTCGCCACCCATGGTCAGCGCCGATGGGTCATTGAAGCGCTCGCCCGATGCCTGTGCGGGCGCGGGCGAAGGTGTAGCGGGGGCGTTGTGCGTGGTTGATGATTGAGTAGGAGCTTGGGGAGCTGAGGGTGTTTGGGCTGGTGCGGGAGCAGGTGTCGAAGGCGCAGCTTTACTTGAAGATGCAGCAGGAGCGGCCTTTGGCTTGGAGACCATGCAGACAATGAAGCCCTTCTCCTCAATGTTGTACGACTCGACCGTGTTGGCATCCTGGAGGATCTTGCCTGTTTGTTTGTATCAGCGATCGTGGTGGCCACGAGCATGGTAGAAAGCTGTGCAAGCTTACCGGAGTAGATGAGCTTTTGCTGAGGGACTTCCCAGCCCTTTTCTGCTTGGATCTTGGACTTGAGTGCGCCAATCTGGTGAATGTGTTAGCTGGGCCAGGGGCAGGGCCAGGGCCATGTGCAAGGCGTGGCGGGCGCTGCATACCGTTTCTGAAGGCTCGGCCTCAATGACGAACTTGTTCTGCTTCAGGTCCTGCACGGGCGTCAACTAGGGCTCTCTGGCACCGCTGGCTCGAGCAGACGCGTACCTTGAATGTGATCTTCATCTTGGCGGTTGGTGCGTGGGTGGTTGAAGATGGCGCTGGGGATGGGCGGGGTGCTCTTGTAGGTGAGGTGGGGATGATGAAGCTGGTCTTGGCGCGATGGCGCAGTGGAAAGCAGTCGTGGTGGCAGGCAGAGCGCGATGGCAAAGGTAGAGAGAGGCAGGCAGGAGAGAAGCAGGCTGCACGTCGGCTATGTATCCAAGCTACAGGCGTTTGTGCCTGGTCGATGGTATGCTTGCGAAGTTAATAGAAATGTGCTGCGCTGGTTAGGCAGAATCTCTTGTCGTCAACCAGCTGAGTGGGGACCCTCTTTGACAGACAGACACAGACACAGACACAGACACATAGATGCACCGCCACAGTTCGCCGCGGCGGTGAGTGGCGCAGCGCTAGGGGGCGTTCCTGAGGCGCGTAGGCCATCGTACTCCGAACACAGTTGATCGACGAGGCGGATAGGTGGCTCACGTGACGGCGAGTCACTGGACCTCGCATACTAGTACAAACCTACGACTCATACTAGCACACACCACCCACGCGCATGTACGTATCCACCAACTTACGACATTACATGTACATGTGTTTGTAATACACATGTACTTACTTTCCACCCCTCCAACGGCCAGAACGGCCTGCCCGCCCGGCAGTGACGCAACAGCAGACAGAATGGCCCGCGTCCTCATCTCTACCCCGGCCTAGCGCTGCTGGCATCCGTCCGCTGTCCCCGGCGCGCATCCACCATGGCACGCGTCAACACCACTCCAAAAAACCTGGCCGGACTGTTGTCATCACACATCAAATCGCCCTTTCAGCGACTGCACGTCCGCCGCATCGTCCCTTTTTTTGTGTTTCAATCGCCCATGAGTCGCCTTAGACCGTCATGAGGCGAGAATGTTGTTTCACGGACTCGCCACGCCCGTAGTGCGACTTTCGCCAATGGCATGTACTGTCATGGCTGCACTGCACGCTGCACTGCGCAAGGCACACTATCGACCGTCCTACATACCTGTCCCCCATCTCGCGCATCGCGCCCTGCCTGCGACATAGTTCATGTACTTACTTGCAAGCTGGGTGCGGCAGCTCGTCATTCAACAAGGCTCATCCGCCCAGCCCTGCCCTGCCCTTCAGGGTTGTTTGTTGTGCTTTTGCCGAAAACAAGGCCAAAACAACGCGTGAGGAAATGAAGGGCTAAACTTACCGCAGCTCCACACTACAGACTATGACAGCTAGGCCCTGGCACCGTTTCCACCGCCCTACAACCCTTCAGCTGCCTGTCCGTCTCGGTTTCCCATTGGTCGCTGCCCCTTGTGTTTCGAAAAGACAAACCGTTTTCCTTTTCGCCTCAGGTGCAGCCCAAGGGTTGCCAGCCTGATTCAGATGATCCTCGTGCTCCCTTCACCGCTCCTAGGCCAACTGCCTGCAGTCGATAATGTTAAAGTTGCGCGGATGCGGACGTGCTTCAGGCTCCGGTAATCATGCGTCCTGGAGTCGTGGTGCTGTGTAATGCTCGCTCGGTATATGCCTGTCTTCGCCTAAACATGCTAGTAGGGGTTTCCCCGTCCGTCCTACGCGTGTTACAGGCCTGCCCACGAAACAATGGGCCACCCACATCCGCCTTCTGCACCGGCTCTGAATTTATTATTACTTCTTGTCCCTCCCCACACCCTTCCCTACCTTCTTTACGCCGTCAGCTTGTCCTGCATTCGCCCCTGTGGCTCTCAGCCAGTCGCCAACCATACCCTCATTCTTCTCCTTCGTCACTCTCTTTAGTCTCACCACCCCGACCACCCATCTCTACGGACACTCGCCATATCCGGCATAGATCCGTGTCAGCTACGGCCCATAAACGGTTCACCCAGCTATAGTACCTGCACCTATACAGCCGCATCATTTCCTCGAACGCGTTTACCTCCGCGCCTGCTCGGTTTCGCGCCTCCCCACAGCAACAAGACTGGGGGCTTTTTGTATCTCATCCTAACAGTTCCACTTACATTGCCGCATCCTCCTCGCTTCCCCCAAGAGGACGACCGCCAATCGACAACCATTTCTTTTTCTGGGCAAGCTGGTGCTATATTATCATCCTACTTGCTGCCGTCTTGATATCTACCCTGCTGCAAGATCCTACAACCCCTTTGTCGACCATTCCTCCGAAGCCTTCCGAGGCCGCTTGCCCGTACCTCGACAGTACTTGCAAGTCCTTCCGGACAAAGGCCTACTTCTTTTATCAGTCATGTCACAGTCTCGAAAACTCTACCTTGTGCTTGTCGGTGTTGTTGCCTGGTCAAGTACAACAGTGGACGCAGTCTTATCCATATTCGAGGCAGCGTCCTTGTCATCTGCTCACTCTTCCTTGGCCAGCATCGCTGCCACGGCAGGCACACTCGATCTCGTCTCCCTTTGCTGCATTGGTTTCTACACCCTCTATAATGTCGGGAACGTACGCGGCGCACTGGAGCGATCGGGGAAAGCAAGCAAGGCTCTCATAACCATCAGTATTCTACTATCAAGTGTGGCATTGATCGTCTCGCTTGTATTGATCATCGTGATCAAGTCAAGGTGGGACGAAATCACTGCCACCTCTCCGGTTGCACCCGTCTCGAACTGGAGCAGTCATGTCTCTACACAAATAGCGCTGTGGATCATCTCATGCGCCAGCCAAGTCATTCTATACACTTCCTCTCTGTGGAATCGTAAGGCTCAAAAAGTTCAAACTGTCGTTACGTCCGGCCCCCGAGACTCCGTCATAAGTGAGCTGCGAACACACCGCCCTAGCGACTTGTTCTTGGGCAAAGCTGTTGAGCCATCATCGCCACTGGCTGCCCACCACCGTCCGGAGGCTATGGGATCACTGCCCTCGCCTACTCTGTCTATTCAGTCGTCAAAATCACTTAAGTCATTCCGAGAATCGCTTCGTCATGTAGTGCGACCCGTTACATCACGCACGACTTTGATCAGCCAGCGATCATTTAGCCGAGATGGGGCCCCTAGCATTTACTCAAATCGGCAATCTTCGGATACCATCTCACACTCGGATGGATTCGATAGCTGGGATACTAGCGGTGTAATTATTCCAACACGCGACGTTGTCCTCCAGCAAACGATGCCATACAAGGGCACGACGTTGGAGCCCATTCCTGGAAGCCGACCAAACTCACTTGCACGGGCTCTGGACGGTTCTTTTCTTTCCGAGCTTCCTGAGGAAGATGACGAAGAATTGTGCCCGCCTCCCAGGATGATGCCAGACGTCTCTCGGCCACCTAGCCCTGCCGTCAGTGAAGCTCATATCCATCCACTGTTTAGGTCGGAAAGTCCATCAGGGCTACCACCTCCAGCTGCTACGCCAGGCACTAGCATCATGGCTAGCCCTTATTCGAATCAGGCGATCGCATGCCCTCCGCGATCATTCAACCGGATGAGATCGAGTAGCCAATTGAGCCAGACGAACACGATCAATAGTCTTCACCATACCAGGAGCTTTACCCACGATCGTCCAGGAAGTACAGGGTCCAAGTCAAGGAGCCCTTCACCTCCAAGCCGCGCAATTACGCCTCCGATTCCCGATTTTGTATTGAACACCTCTCCCCGAACTAGCATCAACGGCTCTCGGAGAGTCAACCTTCAGTATTCTCCCGACCGATAAAGAGCTGCATCTAGTCACGAATCGATACTACGGTTGTTGAAGTGATGCAGTACTTGGTCAAAAATTTCACGTTTTTCTATGCTTGTATGATACGATTCCCCCAATTCCCTGTATTCATTTCTCCAATGCTTTCTCTGTTTTGCGAGCTCTCGCCCGAGGGCTTGATCGAGCTTTCAGCGTTTCCTCAGTTTATCCCTTATTAGGGCTCCAGCATATGGACTGTCGAGCAGACCCAAGTAAAGATTTTTTTTATTGTAGTACCTATTTTTATTAGTCATGGCGGGAACACTGGAAGACGACCAAGACAAAAGCTATAGAGGCTCTTATGCCTAGTGTTTCAAGAATTGAAATCTGAACACTACCAATACAAGATACATAATACCTATTCAGTACAAAGATCTACCATCTGCAAACAACTCTTTGGTGCCTATAGTGATCGCTTCTTGCTACACGAGACCCTTCCACACCGTACTTTTCAGATTCAGCAAGCGTACCTTATCCTTGGGTATTAGTCCCATGAAAGATCTAGGCTTTGCTGCAATACCACGAGTCAGTATCATATCCGTTTCGCACGCATCCTTTTTGTGAAAGAAAACACAAATAAACTGTTAACCTAGGCGATCCTACCCGGAGTAACCCAGTCGATCTCCGCATCTAGGGAATAAGGGGTGCACGGTCAAACTCTACGTGGATACCTTTGTTGCTAGCACGTTTCAATCTAAACAATGGTGGTGTACATGTGCGGACTGGAATGCCCGAATGCGGACGCGAACATGATTGCCCAGCTGTCGCACGTAAGAATGTGGCATCTTGACAGGACAGAAAGAGAAGTAGAAAAAACTACAAAAACAGGGTCCTCGTATTCGCAATAAATCTTAACCTTGTTGACGTGTTGTGAAGGCAAAAAAATTAAATAAGAAGGTTATTTATACGGTGTATACGGGGTTTCTTGCACACATGGCTATGCGATGTTATGGTACGTAGGGCTGTTTTGACACGCTCCCGCAGAGAGTTGCTTTTTCTTTGGCAGGCAGGCATTGTGCTGTTGTTTTTTCTCGTCATACGCCTTCCCGACCTCCACACCCGCGCTGAAGGGATAAGAATAACAGCACGGGAAGAAAAAAAGAACAAAGTTTCTGCGCTATACTGTTGACAAAGAGGATTGGCTGGGTTAGTAGCGTCCCCACAGTCGGTTTTGTAGAACAAAGGTTGTCAGTCTTGAAACGCCGCCTCTTCCCCCCCCCCCTAAAAAACTCACCCTGCTTTCATACTAGACGTATGCGTGTGCATCCCTCTTTTGCCACTCGCAAGAAAGGGCATGTTAATGTACATATATGTGCGAAGGAAAGAACTACAACATGGTGTTCCAAAAAAAGCGAGAGATGCATGCGTTCACGTTCTCACTAGACGGGTAGATGGCAACAAAGCAAAAAAAAGTTCAAACAAAGAAAAGGAATCCCTGACTCTTTTGCCGAACAAAGAAGCGTGCATTCTACTTACTCGATGAACACCCTTCATCACGAGACCCTTACTACACATGAGTAGCTGACAGGCGAGAGAGAGAGAAAAGGGGGAGGTGTTCACCATCCCCCCACAAAAAAATTGTGCCAATAAAAAGCCCCATCCCATATCCTCTTGTCAATAAAACCTTCTTGTTATTTATCACCAACCCATCTTCCCCCCTCTCCCCTTTCTTCCCGCCATTCTCAAATTCACCTATTCAATGAACTTCATTTCACGCACAATGTGAAAAGTTATAAAAAAAACCCCTCCAAGCAATCATATATACAGTCATAAAATCCATTCCTACGCAGAGAAATAGGGAGTTGGGAGTTGGGAAAGGTAAACAACAAGTAGTCATGCATGTTGTTGATGGGGGTGGTGACGATTCCGGGAGGATCGTCCCGCCCTAGACTTAGCCCGGGTTGCTTGTGCTTGCGCGCGCGCGGCTAATGACGTGCGACGTGAAACCTGTATGAAGCAACTAGGGAAAGCTTCCAGAAGCACTGGGCAGCGCACGCCTCTTTTTTTTTGCTTCTATTTGTTATGTAAATGTTGCTGGCGGGAGACTATGGGTCGCAATATGTATATATATATATATATATATATATACTTAGATGTTGTGTGGGGATGTGAGGTGAGGTGAGATTTTAAAGGGTCCAGCAGGTTGTCGTCGTTGTCCTTTTTTGCTTTGGGTAAGGGGCGAATGATTGCAATGCATGTTAATTTGGGACTTGCCCGTTCTTGGGGGGCTCGCGGTGGCGAATGGGCAGTTGCATCTAAGGGTAGGATAAGGGGGTGGAGGGGGAGTAGAGTGCATAGTATCTAGCATCTACTTCTTCAAGTATATATACAACGGGTTCGTTGCTATATAGTGGTGATGAACAAGTTTGATTGTTAGATAGTTGGCCAGAGATGATGGGCTGGCGGGCGGCTACGCAAAAGGGAAAGGCGGCGCTGTCATTCGTGGGAAGCATTCTCAAAGGAGTTTGGTGCGAGCAAGCCAGACCAAGGATCTCACAAGAGCTTCATCTTCATGCGCCGGAATCAACACCGTTGCTGCCACTCCTTCGACAAGGCTTCTGGGACCTGCTGTACAGTCTGCTGCTGCTTCTTCCGTCTTTTCCCTTTGCCCCCGGTGTCTACGCATCTTGTGTTCGTCTGGGCGCTTCGACTGCAACTCGGCCACACGGAGCATTTCGTTTTGCAAGGTAGTCTGTTACTCTTGCCGTCCATCTTTGCTCTTCTTGACGAGAAAATCGCGTTTGAAGGTGGACGAGAGGTTGCTATCTTGTCCTGTTGCTGTTCCATGTATTTCCGGTCTAGTGACTCGGGTTTCGCATTCCGTTGTTGAGCAAGTCACGGTGGTACCTGGAGCCGGACTGGTGTACGGGTAAGTACCTCATCTTTCACCACGTAGCATTTGTAAATCGGCCTCACAGTCAATCGTCTCGCTCGATTCTTGTCTGCGAAGCGTATGACGAGCAGATGCGATATATTCCATCTTTGCCTCCTGATACTACTATCACGACTATGCTGACACGTCTTGCTTACAGACCCGACGATCGCCGTGTCACACGTGCAAAGCACCAACAAGACCAGTCACGGAGTACATACCACAGTATTTCGACTGTAAGTATTCATCTCAATGTTCCGAAGCAGGCCGTTGGCGTTATGCTGCATTCCAGCACCAAGGCCATGACAAGCTAACGACTGGGTCATCAAAGGTGTCAGCCCCCAAGTGCCCGCCAACAGCAATGCCGCCACGACGAAAGTCGCAGACGGGCGGAGCCATGTCTGCAGCATCGTTGAAAGGCTCAGGTACGTCCGAATTGCCATTTCCAACGGCGTCTCCATGTTCCCCATAGGGTTATGCTAACCTTGGCATAGCCGCTAGCGCATTGTCTAATAAGCGAAGTAGTCTTCAGGGTTCGAAGACATCTCGCCTTGCTCCTTCAGTACCATTCCAAATGACAACGCGTCGCGGTGCAAAAGGCACATCTAACCACACAAGCTCCGCGGGCCCATCTAGCGCGAGCTCTGGCAGCCGTCGCAATTCTCTGGATGAGAACGCGCAAAACGAGGATGCGACTGGCGACCATGAGGATGCGCGACCAGCCAAGCGCAGCCGAACATCGTCCGATGCTGGTTCGCCGCAAAGATCTAATGGCTCACTCGACAACAACAGCAACACGCCCATGAATGGCACGCAAACCCCAGAGCTGCAGAAACCCGCCTCTGGCGCGACTTCGTCGGCCCCTAAAACGGCTGGCAAAAAGAGGCGCGCATCCGACGGCTCCACTCACTCGAGCAAAACACGCCCAAACAGTGTTCTGACCCGGGCCCAAAGCGATGTTTCTGAGCAGCAACCGCGCAAAAAGCGCAAGACAAAAGAAACGGCTGCAGACACTGCCGCCGACCAACCCCCTGAGTTGACTGATGCTAGCACTGCCCCCAATTCGCCAGAACACATGCCCGATGTTGATGGCAGTCAAAGCCTGCACAACATCCTGCCAACCAGTGGCGATGCCCCTGCAAAGTCCAGCAGGCGCTTGCCTGGTCGTCGGCGCCAACCGCATCCGGACATCAATGTGGAGACTGATTTACGGCGACAGCTCAACCTGAAGATGAGCTATCGCAGTCTTGCAAAAGTCCAGAAACTTTTACTCGAAGAGCTGGCCACCCGCACTACTAAGAATTTGGAAGACGATCCCGACTTTCACAAAAAATGTCCTGAGTACGAGGCTGTCATGGCCCAATTGGACCAGCGCCGCGACGCGCGCCTGGATCAAGTCAATGCCATGCGCACGTATCGACTCGAGCAAATGGAGCGAGTGCGTATTGCTGAAGAGCACATTCAAAGGGAGCAGTACATCAATCGATTCCGGGAATTGCAAGATGACTTTGTGCTGCAAATCTATTTCCGCGCAAAGCAACTGGAGCGGGAGATGAAGGGCCAAGATGCTAACGCGACCGATGACGAGGACAATGTTCTCCCGCCTACATATAGCGATGAGCCCCATCATGCAGAAGATGACCGCATTGGATCCAAATTTGCTTCACGCAGCAGAGCTTATGTTGAGGCAGACAGGGAGTTGGAGCACGAGTCCATCCGTAAACGGTTCAGCCAGGCAAGAGCTGCTTTTGTTGAAAAGGACGAAGAAGCCGATGACTCTATAGAAGATGTTGCCGGTGGATTTGCGAGGTTTGACGGACCAGATCGCACGGAAGCTATTGCACATTACAACATCAACAGCCTTGCTGATGCCGCATACGAAGTCGAGAGAACACCGTCGCCACAACCGGAAGAGCCAAAGCCCGAGGTCATTCCAAACGAGCATGCTGCTCTACTTATGATGCTTGCAGACGTTTCCTCTAACCAACCCCGGAGTAGCACTGTACCAAAACCACCTCTTCATTACCCGCACCCACAACAGCAGCCGCCTCCGCCATCAAGGACTAAGACGCCCGTGATCAAACAGGAGTACACGAAAGAGAAGACGCCTGAGATTGCTCCATCAGCAGGGCCACAGGGCATACCATCTCATGCTGCACGTAGTACCCCTGCCGAAAGCACACAGCCAGCGGCAGATCAAAGCCATGAGATTCGTCGCTCTGAACCATCCGAAAACACGCCCGCAAAGGAACCGGATGTGCCAGCAAAATCGACACCAAGATTATCTACGCACAGGATCATGGACATACTGAACGATGACCGCGAAGTACCTGTATCAAGAACACGAGAACAGCAGCAATCAGCTCAGGAAAAGACCACTTCTTCAAAGCACGAGCCATTGGCCCATCGCCGCACAACATCTCGAAGCGATGCCCTGCGAGTGGATGCTATGGTGAACAAAGAAGAACCGCCTATCGACCAAGCACTGATGGATGCGTTGAGCGGGCCAGCTCGACCACCGAGCAACCCACCTTCATCGCCGCCTTCGAATGCTCAGCCATGGCCACGAACAAGTGTTCCGCCAACCCGGGAGTCAGAAGAGTCGCTGCGTCGTCGGGATCCTCTGCAGAAGATCAGGGAACTTTTGGACAAGAAGGCCCGCGAGCGTGGTCGCGAGCCGCCGGATCATTCGAGCTATGTTCGACCTCCTGTATTTCCTAATCGGCCAAACCCTCAGCCTCCAAGTGGGCAAGACCGAGGCGAAGTAGCAGCTTACGATCCAACACGACCATCTACGGGACTATACGATTCGCTACCTGGTGGTTCGTACTCATATGCATCTCGGCGAGAGTCGCACGAGCAGGCAGCTCCGCACTGGGAGCATGATAGGCGGATGAGCGGGTCTCAACCAACTCAACATTCAGCAGCGTCTCCGTACCAAAGTCATGCTGCACATTCCCATTATGGTGAGCACAGTAGGTCAGGGCCAACTCCACCAACGCACCAGAGTCCCTATGCTCCACCTCCTAACTCGTTGCCACTGCCACCGAAGCCACCCGGACCCCCGCCGCCTGCTATCAACTACCGCTTTGCACACTATGATCCTGCCCCACCTCGACCATATCCACCACAATCACCAAGTTATCCGCCTTCTTCTTCTCACCCGCCACAAAGCGCCGCTCAACCGCAATATCCGAATCCATACGGCAACCCACCATCCTACCAAGGTGGCTACATTCCACCTCCAGGATCCTTCCAAGCACCACCACCTCCCCCGTCAAGCATGACCTCATACCAGCCCCTCAAGATTCATCAATACGGAGGCCAGCCCATTCTCCCTGCCAACATGGCACCACCTCCACCTCAACACAACGGACCACCACCGCCCACGCTACCATTTATCGGCCAAGGCGCGCCTCCGCCCCCACCAAGCCATGCCTCATCGCAATCACAGGGGTCACAACAAGCTTACTCCCCAACACATCCCCACCCACCTCCTCTCCAATACGAACAGCAGCCGCGGGAAACGCAATCACAAAACGGTACTACCTCGGAGCGTTCGTCTGATTCGCAATCCAGACCCAGACGGCCCTATCGAAGTTACCACGCCCCCGGCACGCAGTTTAGGAGTTATCAGGGTCCAGCTGAGCAGAGGAGGAGAGGAGGATAGAAAAGTCGGGGTGAAGCGTTGATAGTATGTGTACGTGTGTTGGGAAAGGAAAAAGGGGTATACAAAATTAATCCTCTTGTTTTATTGAATATCATGACGGTATGAAAGGCGGGGTGGAGAGTTGGTCGTATCTTGTTCTTGTTCTTTTTTTTTGTGTGTTTTTTTTTGTATTTGTTGTTCAGCATAACTTGAATCTTTTCATTTTCTTTGTTAACTGTCATTCTTTTCAACAGGGTGGGGATTTTCTTGGGAACTCTTTTTATAACTAGCCATTCGGGTCCCCGTGGATTGAGTAGAGGAGGACTTGGGTATTTATTAACTATTACTTACTACTTACTATTATTATTTTATTACTTTTGTTTGTATACTTTTGGTCTAGGTAAGTAGCGAGGGTGAGGGGGGGAGGACAAGATGTAGCATTAAGATAGCGGTGCATTGGAAATAGTATATACGTTTTTTTTGTCTTGTATATGTTGCTGTGTGTATTCTGGAGAGAAGTGAATGGTTGGGGCTTTACTTTTTTTTATATGGGATTTCTCCATGGGAAAGGGGAAAGATGAGGGGTTGTTTATTATCATTTAGAAACATACTCATTTTTTTTCAAACCGTGGGATACGACAAGAAAAGAAAGAGAAAAAAAAGATATATGCCACACGCGACTCTCTCGCATCTCCTTTGTCTATATTTTTTTTAAGCTGCAAAACTGGGGATTAAGAAAAGAGAAAGGGAGGGGAATCAAGTATATGGTTATAATTCCATGGTCTTTTTTTTGCCCCTACTCATATAACTAGTATTTTTGTGAGTCCAAGGTACATAACTATCTCATCAAGCACATACATACCATCAACACTTTCAAATTCTACAAGACTCTCTATTCATCTTTTTTTTTAAAAGAAAAAGGGAGGGGTATCAACACCATCAAAAATTCGCACGAGCACTTCGCACAAATCCACACCTTCTTCCCTTCCCACCTCCTCCGCTCTCCCCCAAATAAAACAAGACAAAATGAAGCTACACTCTACACCTTCCTCCTCTTTACCCTGGGCGTAGGCGTCCACTCCCTCCCCTCCCTCGCCCCAAATCCCGCCGCAGTACTACTATTATGCCTAGGCGTCGCTCCACCGACCCTCTCAAACAGTCTTTGAGCCGCAGGCGTAAGATCGGCTTTACCCTTTCTACCGGGTGTCTGACTCGCCATAGCCGCAGGCGTCGAAGAAGCAATGCCTTTAAATCTCGGGGTTTGAGAAGAAGAAGAAGAAGAAGAAGAAAATATGCCGAGACCTGATCCTATTGATGATGATGATGATTTATTTGCGAGGTTGGCGTTGGAGTTAGAAGAAGAGCGGTTTGCATTTATTTTATCCACCATTCTATGTAGCATTTTCTCGCGGGAGGAGGATTCGTTCATGGTGAAGGGTGTGGCTTTGTTGGCGCTGTTCAGACCGTAGCGTTCGAGGAGGTCGGTGGGTGCGTCTGCTTCATCGTCGTCGGATGGTGGGTGTGCGTCGACAAAGGCGTAGCCATTTACGCGGGGTGTTTCGCTGCCGGTATAGCCTCCTTCGCTGGGGTTGAGGCGCGGACGCCCGGCGATGGCGTCGCGGACGGCAGAGAGTGTGGGGCTAGAAGGTCTTTGAGGTTGTTCGGTGTCGGGGATAGGAAGGCGTGTGTTGTTGTATACGACTTGCTTTGGTGGTGCGAGGGACTTGCTTTCTGCGACTTGAACGCGTGTGGGCGCCCATTGTTCTACACTTTCGGGGCCAAACATTAGACTGTTGATGGCTGTATGTCTGTGTCCGGTTGGTGCCGCTGGTCGCTCGTCGAGGTCTTGGCTGGGTCGTGTGCTGAGGACCAGTTCTTTGCCTTCTGATTCTGCGGCTCTTGCTTCGATGACTTTCTGTTGGGCTATACGCTGTTTACTTGCATACATGTTGCCCTGTCGTAGCCACACGTTCTTCTCGAATCTGGCCTTGTTTTGCTTATCGACAATCTGGCTGAAGCTCTCCTGGTCTTCGCTCGTGTATTTGGCTTGGAAAGCCCCCAGACTCATATTCAAATCCACATGGTCCAACTTGCCCAGTTCTTGGTCTACTTCTTCTGTTTCACTCTCTGCCACGGTAACGGGTGTATCTGCACCCCATACACTCGGCGTCTTGTCCCCAGATCCACCCGCCTTCTCGAACCTTGTCCTTGCTGCCATCTTCCGCTGCCCGCTCGGTACAGGCGTCATGACTTGTGTGAGCTTTTTGCCCGCCTCCCGTATCCATGCCCGGTCCTTGCTCTCGACGGCGTTCAGGTACTCGCGCTGTGCGTCTGCTTCTGCCAACCCGGGGAAGAAGTCACGGCGGATGATGTGTGAGATTGCGGAGACATATGTATCTTCGTCAAGAACCACAGAGGGACGCTTGATACGCTTCGGCGCAGGAGGAGGCGGCATGAGGGCATCGGACGCGTTGCGCTTTGTGAGCGCTGTTGAGTTGGAGGCGGACATGGCGCGAATGTGACCAAACTGGAGGCTGTTGAACGCGGTTTGAAGGACTGTAGCTGAGGCTTTGCAAGGCCTAAGATACAAAGCGTCGAGGGTTGGTCGTGAAGGGGTCTGGAGATTTCGACATGGGTACTGTGTTTGTGTAGGTGCGTGAGTCTGGCCGGTCGCAAAGTGACGTTCTTGGTCCATTATATCTTGGCGTCGGCAGATGGCTCTACCGCCTTCAGCCCTATCGCCATTCAGATCGCAGGTGAAAGTAAGTACATCTATCTAGCTAATCACAGGCCATACAAATCAATTGAAAAAATACTTCGAGGTCTTTCTATACACGGCATGTATCGATTCTGATTCCAAAGGAACTTTGCTTTTAAAACGCCCTATCTCCTGTCTGGACCCTATACAGTATCTACTGTACAAAGGTCATCGTCCAGACACTGTCCCATCCTAGCATGGCAACCGTAGCTCAAACATCTCTCGACGCCAGTATTGGCGTTGTTGCCTTTTTTGCAAATGCAATAATGCCCTCTTTCCTCGGCGATTTTTTGTATACCTCAGGCGCTTTTGTTAAGTACCTTAGTGCTCGAGACGTTGCTAGGCGAACATCAATGGACTACTGAAATTATGCATAGTGAAAATACACTTGTTCGTATCCCAAAGCGCTCCTTTAGTAGAAAGACTCGACCATGGCGTCCTTGTGCGTGGTGTTGATGTTGGCAGGGCCATTGCCCTCGCCGAGCCTGAAAACTGATTCGACGACCGAAAGTTCAGTAGCGGTGGTGTCGAGACCTACGCATCGTGTTAGCCTATTTCATCCACTCCTTTTGTAGTATCTTTACTTACCAGTAACGGCCATCCAGTCGTTGACGACCATTCCAGCGCCGACAACAGCGCTACCGCGGTTCACACTGCCTGCAACAAGCGGAACCTGGAGCAAACTTGACAGCTCATCCTGGTCCTGGATACTGGTCTTGGGGTGGACAATGCCACCCTGATTGCTTAGTGCCATGTAGCTTCCGGTGAGCACGTTGTCAGCAATGGTTTGCCTGAAAACCTCAACGCCCAGCACATCTGCTATTATCTCTTCCGTCTCGCGCTCAATGTCCGGGTGGACGAGGGCGACGTGGTCGTTGCAGCATATGACGTTACCGAGAGCGGATAAGCGCTCTTCTATCCTCTGAATTTTGACTTCATCGGGTATGGAATTTCGCAGGTGCTGGAGTTCTTGGTCGGTGGTGGTGGTGGGGACAAGGAGGCCTTTCTTGTTGCTATACAAATGTTAGTCGCAGAGCTCCCCATATTCTGCAAAATGCCTCAAAAAGCTAATCCACGTACCCAGCTGTCAATCTGCCGACTATTCTGGTTCCGGCGATGGTGGCATGGCAAATGGGAATGACATCCTGAAGTTCGGCTTCGAAGACACTGTTTTGCCACCGTCAGTATCGCTGCTTTTTTTTTGGAGGAAATTTTTTGTCGCAATAAGTGCGCACCTGTAAAAGTTCTCGCTCGCGCCGACTGCGACAATCGCATATGCGTTTGTGAGAGTAGAAAAGACACCAACTTCGTTGGAGTTTTCAAATTGCGCGCGGACAGCCATGATTGCTAGTTTCTCGGTGTAGGGTGTTCGCAAGGGTTGTAGAGGTGAAGGTTTGTGGTTGGAGAGTAGGGCAAGGGGTAGAAGCGCGCAGCTATCGAGCTGATTGTGTTGTTCTGCAGAAACTGTGAAGAGGCGTAACTATTTTGTAAAGAGCGACATCATTTAGCCCCGCTACTTGATTAGGACTAGTGCGGCGGGCGCTATTTCGACTCATCCTGAGTGAACCTTGCGAGGGTCTGGCTGCCCTGTCTCGGCGCATCCAAATGTCCATCTTGGGCAAAGTATGGCTGTGACTTGTAAAGAGTCATCGACTGAGCCACCGCCACGGTTCCAAGGCGAAGAAACAGCCTCATCACGGGGCATGATGTAACCATTTGGCAGACTCTCAAAAATCCACGCTCAGGCCCTCGGCACATGGCAAAAGCGAGTCAAGGTCCCGACAAGGCGTACGCCAGTGCAACGGGTGTCGTTTTCTGAACAGCGCGGACATTCTAGAGCCTTCCCTGGGCGACTGTCACCTTCATTTCCATGAAGGCCTTCCCGCGACGCTACTCTCCTCGCCAATGCTGCCTCCTGGCTTGAACCTGGTATCCCTCGCCTTGACATGATTCACGCATGTAAACAATCACTAGCTGCCGCACCTTGATGTCACTCATCGCGATTGACATGTCGTCGATCAATTCGACACGAACTGACGTGCGCTTCTTCAAGCTCGCACCATTGCATTAATATTTGATTAGGGGACCAATGCACGGATAAGGCCCTACAACAGATTTACAGCCACCAGAGATGACATCCCCGTCTCACATCAATTAACCCTTCCAAAAAAGGTTACACAGGTGGCAGGTAGAAAGCAATGGATACGATGACAGGTAGAGAATACATGGGTAATGATATTTTGCCATGGCAGCAGTGCCAGACAGATGATAATACAAATGGGTAATACGCTCACGGAGAGCACAAACAAGCCGAAAACAGGAGCAACGCCCGCTAAACCGCTAGAATGCCGCGTAAGGATACGCTTCCCAAATTGAAGGTAGAGCAAATACAACAAAATGAAAACAAGACCAGACACTGTCCAGATACCAGACAGCCAGCCCAAGGTGACACCAAAGGAAATGTCGAGCAGAGCGTTTTGTGTCGAGTGACGCGACCAAGAAAAAACATTAACGTGTGTGATGGCATGATATGTTCGTAAAGCGGTTCGTTATGTAGAAGGATATCCCGTGCAACGGCACATGTACATGACCAAGAAGGCCGCTGGTAGCGGCCCATAGATCAAGAGCTTTTGTTGCCGACAGATTGTTGGCGAAAATACACTGTGGAAATGCTCAAGTGGGAGTCACTCAAGTCATGCGTGATGCGAGAATGGCCAACGCAATGATGACACCAATCAGGAGCGTGCCGACTCCAGACATGACGCGATTCAGGTTGCGCCACCAGGTCGCTTTTTGGAAGGCTTTGTCGTCCACCGGGCCCACGGACTGGGCAAACTGCTGCTCCAAATCGGCCTGGCTGGAGGTAGAAGCACCAGCCATGTGGTTTGGGTTGAGAGGCAGGGGGAGGAACGAGGCAACAATCCATGCTGTTTTTTTTAATTAGTATGTGTTCACTGACATTATTAGGGTTGAACCGAATGGGAGACTTACACAGAGGGCAGATAAATCCCAAACAGAAGAGCAGGATTTGTCGGTTCTGGCGGCCAAGAAGCGTAACATGAACATCGGCGTCGAGAGATGGTGCGTTCCACGCACTGTATCGTGTATCTCCTCGGCGATCGGTGCGGAGATGTGGTGTCGAGTATTGCCTGATCTGGTACATACGAGCACCAGCTCCGTGGGCTGCACCATCAATGGATTGAGCGTCGTCGGCAAGGGAGACGGTGTCGGCGAACGATGCAGCTCGGTGCCGTGGACGGTTTCGTGGGCGGTAAATGTTGGGCGGGTAATTGCTCTCAGAGGGTGTATGTGACCGTCCACTCTGTGACATTTCCTGCACTACACTTTCCGCATACTCTGACTCCGGGGCACCTCCCGAGATTCGCTCGCCCTTCTGGTAGTAGGCTCTTGCCCATGCAGGAATGTTGTTGGCGAGGAAAATGGACACGCTGGACTGAGCGGAAACTGGTCGAGACGTCTCGTCCATGGACATGCTTTCGACGCTGTTGGCCTTGCGCAGATAGCCCGAGTTCTTCACGCGCAACGGAACCGATGAAGGCAATGGCGAGATTGTGTCTAGGTGTTCGCTGTTGTTGTCATCGAGCGAGCTCTTCGAGGCCGGCGAGAAGAGTGGTTGGGGCACTGCCGAGTACTCAGAGTGTGCTTCGGAAGATGCATTGTCCAGAGACGACTGCGCGCTCGAGACCGTCTGTCCTCTCCGTCGTGGAATGTTTGTCCGGCCACTAGCACTATAGCTTTCCTGTGAATGCGACCTGGCCCCAAATGACCGCGAGCCTCGAGCGATTGAGCGCGAGTCGCGCTCAGATGCCGAGGGGATAGTCGATAGTTGGGAACTCCATTGGTGTAGCGACGAGCGGTCCTGCATCCGGGACACGAGGCTGGCTTGGTTCTGGGACTCAGCCCGCAATGTGCTGGACGAGGGCACGCGTACAATGGGGTAGTTGATTCGAACACCGCTCGCAAAAGAGACCGTGCTGGCTTCATGAGAAATTGGTGATGTAGTTGGCTCGATGCTAGTGGACGAAATATCAGAAAACGTTATCGAATCTGTGCTTTGTTGAGGCTTCAATACATGTTGTCGATTGTCAGTGTCACTAGTGAGTGCAGAACGCCCTGCTTGAAAGTCGGAAGACGGGGTTGATTCGTCGCCTTGTGGTAGCGGGGGCCCGATACTGAGACGCGACGTGTTTCCACCATGGCCAGAAGAAGATGGGTGGGCGGCGAGGATGGTTGAGGCAAAGGATGCAGCAGAGGCCTTTGGGGTCAATGCACGGTTGCGACTCTCGAACGAATCACCACCAGACGAGGAGGGAGGGACAGCGCGGATGGTTGGCCTCTGGCTGCGCGGCTCCTCTTGAAGTACGTCGAGGGTGTCGCCATCGTCAAACTCTGGTGGGGGTGACGACGGGGCAGTGCTGTCCTGCGAGAATCTTACAGATGAAGGGGTAAAGGCAGAGGATACAAAAGTATCTTCCTCTGACGTGCTAGTTGCGGCTGAGTGCCTGACACCCTTTTTCCGTGACACAATTGGCTGTGGTGTCTGCACCCGGCTGGCCTCGAACTTTGCAACGACACTGGCTACCTGGCTGTTAGATGAAACGCGAGACCCTGGCCTCTCGGGTCTCTCGAACCCATAACCCGGCGCATGACGGGGTGGAGATAGAATCTGCGAGGGTTCGCTGGGCACTGGGTACTTTTGATAGATGTCATCGGGAGTGTCGTGCACTAGGCGGATTGTGGGACTTGAGTGCTGATTGGCCTGCGAGTTTGAGCGTTCGTGAAGCGGTCTTCGGACTGGGGAGGAATCCTTTGATGGCGATTTCGGGGGCGAGAACCGGGGGCCTTGTGGAAGAGTTAATGCGGTTGGCGTTTTGGCGCGTTGGTTTGATGAGGACATGCTGCTGCGCAGGCAGCTGTCGCGGTGGTGGTGGTGTAGTTGTTGTTGTTGAAGTTCTTCTTGATGTTGTTTTTGTTGTTGGGGGTGCTGGTGTTGGTGCAGGCGCAGGAGCTGACTGGGTGGGTCGGATGTCCAAGGCTGTGGGATGCAGGCTTGCGAAAAAGTCGAAACGGGGCATTAAGGATAAAAAGGCGCAGGGTGTAAAAGATTGTATGTGAAGGGGTGCAAAAGAGCGACTGAAAAGCTAGAACATGTCAAAAACGACGAAAAGAGTGGCGGCCCGTAGGCGATTAAAGATAGTGGGTGGTTGGAGGAGAGGGAGGGAGAGGGAGAGGGAGAGGAGAGGAAAGCGAGCGACGGTGGGCGGAGAAGAGGAAGCGGAACAGAAGCAAGGGAAGGACGGACGTTGACAGGTTGGCAGCAGCTCGGCCTAAAGAGGGTTCGTGGCTGGATATGCAGATGCAGGTTCGCGGGCTGCAGTGCAAGTGGGATCCTCCAGTTGGCAGCAGCTCCGCCCAGTAGCCGGTGCAGGCGGTCAGGCTCAGGCACAAGTACTTGACGCGTGCACAAGCAGCAGCAGCAGCACCAGCAAAGCAGCACACGGCCCAGCACCAGCCCGTCGACGGTTTAGCCGTGAGCGACAACAGGCACGAGGCTGTGGTTGAGCGTGCAAGCACTGTATGCACTGGCGACGATGCGACGTGAGGCTAGACGCGCAGTCTGCTGGCCGCCCCGATGCTCTCCAGGAACCCTCGTCCGGCCAGGCTCTCGACGTATTGGCGGGCAAAGGCACAACGCGACAACGCGAGTCGGCGGGCGAAATGATTGTAATTACAGCCGACGCAGCCAGTGACGACGGACGGGAGGGCGCTGCAGGGGGAGGGACGCGCCGGGGGTTTCAAGCGGATGGATCCAAGCCAGAGTGGGAGAGAGGCTGCCAGTGGTGCCAGTGGTGCCAGTCCAATTCGAGTCGGACCGGCCGGTGTACAAGTGGAGTCGAGTCGAGTCGGGCGAGGATTAGCTGATTATCGATAAACGAACAATGGCGGCGAGAACAACGAACCGGTTCAACCGCTCTCGCGATATTGCGACAACGCGGGGGGCAGATTGCCAGGCCATATAAGTACAACTCTCCCACAACACCAACCCGTTCGCAGGGGGGCGATAGCGTGTTTGACTGTTGGCGCTGTGCTGCTGTTCAGCGCCTTCTTTTTCGTCGCACTCGTCCCCAGTCTGCCATGCCACCACCACCCACACGCTGGCGCGAGGGTTTCAGCGCCCTCCACGCCGTCTATCAACGACACGTCAAGGGCGGTAAGTAGCGATCCATTGGCCTGTGAGCCTCCCCTTTGTCTTTGCCGTGCGCTTTTCTTGACGCCTGCCCCGGCCCCAGTTCCGCCTGTCCTTCGTCTCCAGCTCTGCAAACGTGTCGAAACATGGCCCTCGCCTCTAACCTGTCGTCAGTATCCCAGCCGCCCGTCCTCTCCGCCAATGCTGCAGCGCTTCTGTCGGTATGTTTCATCCTCGCGCACCCACCACCACTGCCGCCTGCACTCGCTGCACACTGCTCCCGCACTAAAAATATACCACCCACTGACGCGTGTGTTTCCCAGGCTGCCTATGTCTTCATCTACGTAATCCCCTTTTACCTCTCCTCCGCCACCAGACCTTCCGTCTCCCTCTCGCGCGATGCTCCCTCGTCCATCCGCGCCAGAGTCCGCGCCGTGACCTTTTCCACCCTTCTGTGCACCCTCATCACAGTAGTCCTGCTCCACCGCCATGATGTCGCCATCCCGCAGATCCTCGCTCTCCTTGGTTTGTGGCCTGTGTCGCCCATGGACACCATCCGCACCATGCTCCTAGTCGTCATTCTCTTTGCAGGTCCTCTGTTCGAGAATGGCATAGTCGACGGTGATTGGCGAGACTGGATACAGCTGAATGGCCTGCACCAGTCATTGAGCAGTTGGATCGGGTACAGGAACTTTGTAGTTGTACGTCCCCACAGCGTACCGTAGATCTCCCTTCAGCCCGCCTAACTTCACCAGGGACCCGTCAGCGAAGAGCTAGTTTGGCGTTCCCTTATCGTGCCCCTCCACGTCCTAGCCCGCTTCTCCGGCAAGCAGATCGTCTTCCTGACCCCACTCTACTTTGGCATTGCCCACGTCCACCACCTGTACGAGTTCCGCATCACCCACGCTCAGGTCCCCCTCGCCTTGGCAATTGCCCGTTCCCTCTTCCAGTTTACATACACCTCGCTCTTCGGCTTCTTTGCCGCCTTTGTCTTCGTGCGCACCGGCAATGTCTACTCGTGTGTCTTGGCCCACGCCTTTTGCAATTGGATGGGACTGCCGCGCTTCTGGGGTCGCGTTGGTGTCGAGGCTGGTGTGCCCATTGGTCCCTCAGACGTCGCCAAAAAGGACGACGGTGATCCAAGGGCCGCACCTGCGTATCAGGGAAAGGGCATTGCATGGACTGTAGCATACTACCTCATCCTGGTAGCTGGAGCTGTGGGCTTCTACTACCAGTTATTCCCGCTGACCGAGAGCAACCATGCTCTGCCTGTGACACTGACCAGGACGTAATGGTTTCATATTGCTTCTCCCGAGAACCGTCACCTGCGTCGCGCAATGGCCCACCAGTTGTCCTTTTCGTATCCCGACTCGAGCACAACTCCGCCCGCCTGCTCAATATCGCTCTCAAGCTCGCCTTTGCGATATAAATGATAATACCTCAAAAATGTCTTGTCTCCTTCGGCCGTCTTCCCCTTCTCTTCGCTCCCGTTCTCTTGCATCACATTGTCCTTGTTCTTTTTCCGCTTTGCGTCCTTCTCCTTCTTCTGCTTCAGCACCCATGGTACCATGACATCCTGCTCGTGGCCTTCGTCCCAACCGCGCCGGCTGTCTTTCTGCTCAAGTGCCCATACGTAGATGAGTGCCTTTCCTCCGGTTGTGCTCATGTCAGCAGTTCCATTTCCATGGCTAGATTCCTCGTGACCTGATGTCGACGGCGGTTGCAGGAGATCCAAAACACTCTTGACAGCCTCTATTCTCCGCTCTGGCGTAGACAAGTGATGCACAACGGCAATGGATATGGCAAAGTCGAAAATGCCCTCTGGATGCGGGAGAGCAAGGTTATCCGCCACGACTACATCGTGTGGTTCATGCCGTCTGGCAATCTTGACCAAATTCGTAGATCTAGAGTACTTGATGTGAGGTTCGGAACAGAGTAGAACAGTGCGGAACAAACGAAAGCCAGACCGTGTCCCTTTTTCAACAAATTCAACTCAGAATATGAAAAAGCAACACTCCCCAAACAAATACCCAAACAAATACCCAAACAAATGACGTACATAGCAACTGGAAGTGCTGTTCTTTTTTTTCGGACAGAATAGGAAAGACGGTGAAAAAAAAGAAGAGAAGAAAACTTACCGATCGCTCCCCACAATCCACACTTTATCATTCACACCCAGATACTTGCCATTACCACACCCTACATCCGCCCCAATCGCCCCATCGCGCTGTTCGCGTAGGAACCGATCTACAATCGGCCAGGGCTGCATTTAACTGTATTAGCAAAGAAGCCTTGGCAATATATTCATGAAATTCATCAACCAATAAATTTACAGATGGTAGTAATAATTGTTGTTTTTTTATTGGATGAGAGAGAGAGAGAAAGGGAGGCTGTGTTGAACAGATACCATTATCGAATTTTTTTTGCTTTTTCTTACTGTAACGGGCGGGATGACACGAGATAGGCAAATGGAAGGGGGGGAAAGGAGAAGGAGGGTTAAAAAAACACAGACCTTATACCGTGTCGAAGAAAAGTGTTCGGCGATTTCTTCGTAAACAGCATGGACATGGGTTGCTTCGTAGGATTGGGGGGGTTCGTCTGTGTATGTCATTTGTGCGATGTGTTGGGGAGAGATAAAGGTTACGTAGTAAACGTAGGGGAGGAAAGAAGGAATAAAGGGAAAGGGGGGGGGGGGAAAGAAGGGTTGTAGTGAAAGTGTGTAAGTACGTTGTAAAGGTAAAGTGACTGCTGTGTGTGTTGCAAAGAAAAAAAAGGAGCCAATGAGGGGTTGAATCCTGATGCCAAGACACTATTACAAGATGGACTTTACCCTTATCTTGTTTCTTATGAAGTATACTAGAATAACCATTTCCTCTTTTGAAATTCAAAATGTAGATTTGATATGCAGAACTACAATCTCCTCCTCATGAAGCGGGATGAATCTACTCATCAAAACACTGACAATCCCCCACATCGCCTCCAACCCTCCACCTACTAACCATACTCGCACACCTCCACGCCACATCGGCCCGTGAGCACTGAAAAATCAAACTCCACATCCGCTCAACCGTATACCCAAAGTCCGGGGCGCTCATCTCATCCGGCCTTCCTCTAAGAAAACTTTCTTGATGCGCCCAGCTCTTCTCATCTACCAGCGCAGTCCACATATTCTCATATAAACTCTTATCCACACCACGAATGCGCGCTGCGGAGACAGCGAATTGGCCTTTGTAACTAAGTAGCACATGGTCACACTGAGTATTGGCGCCGTAAATCTTCGCGTACGTCTGCGGGACAAATTGGGTTTCGTCGGACCAGAAGAGGCGGTCGGAGCACGAGTGGCAGTTGCAGAGTGTGCCGACCCACGCGAGATCCAGGAAGCCGGTGCGGGAGCGAAGAAAGTAGTTTGTGATTCTTGTGTAGAATTCGCGGGGATTGTGGATTTCGGCTTGCAGGAAGAGAGTTTGCTGCGCCAGTGTGTCCCACCGGCGCAGGATGTGGTTGAGATAGGTTTCGCCTTCGCGGCCGATGTTGGGTAAGGGGAAGACTTGGTTTACGCCGAGCTGGGATTGGATATGGGAGGGTGATGCGCTGCTGTCTTTGATGTAGACTGTGATTTGAGCGTCGGAGAGGGCGGGGATGCGTTTGAGGTTGCGGAGGAGAGTGGCGATGCCGTCGAGGGGTTCTTTGTACATGCTTATTACAATTTCCATGGGGATTTGGGGGACGTAGTTGCGATCGAGGGCGACGGGCATGCGTGGCTCTGGTCGTTCTGTGAAGTTCAGAACGCCATATGCTATCCATAGAGAGGCGATGCTGATGCCGAGAAGATACTTCGAAAGAGACTTGGTGGGTAAGCTTAAACTCACTGAAGACGATCTTATACGTCCATATGAGTTGTAGGCGAACCGGGTATTGGGCAGTCGAGCAGGGGGCACACGAGACCACGCCCAGCTGCCAATGCACGTTGTGGCAAGCCAAAAGCAGCAGAACTGGTATATGTTCGTGTACGAGCGGCGGGTCAGGAGCGTCGAGTAGCATCCTGCAATGCCAGCGAAAACAGCAACAGTCAAAGCGTCAAAGATGTGATATACTGGGGCATCAATAGTATGAAGAGACGTACTGGCTACTTCGTCGTCGACAGGCAGCACCATTGACTTTCCCAGCTTCATTGCCATGGCAGTAGACACGGCGTTGACGCTGAGGAGCAGCCCGTTTCCGGCTCCAATGGCGAAAATGTGGCCGTTCAGGCCAAAGATTATTGCCGACAGTGCGCCTACCAGCGCCCCTGCGATGACATGCAAGCTCGCCTGATTCACATTGTTGGAAAGGACATCTGGCTGATGCATAATGGCAGTCTTCCAGAGGCCCCTTGCCACTCCCGCAAACACCATGGCCAAGATGCCCATGACCAGGCCGGGCACAGTGATTCGATATTCTGTCAACAAAAGACCAACGCTCGCTAGCAAGAGTACACACGTGGGAAGCATGTCTGCGTACGTGACAGAAACCGAGCGGAGAGCACGACGCACCACGTCTTCAGCAAATATGGCTATGGGCTATTTTGGCGTCAGTCTTTTTTTGCTGGGGGACCGATTCGTCCAGATGTATGTGTGTGAAGTCTTACTGTAATCATGACCAAGACGGGGAGATTATAAAAATGCAATATTGCCTGCAACAGACACATGGTAGACAGGTACATGAAGCACATGGAGCCAGTGATGAGCGTCGTTCCTCTGTTCCTCGATTTCCACGGCCGCAGCTTTCGACGAAATGGACGCTGGATGATTCCCCAGCCAAAAAACGGTCGCAGGGCCAGTAAGCTCGTGAAAGCTAGCTGGTTAAAGTAGAGGCGCTGCGGATAATGCATGTTGCGCTCTACGAGCAAGTGTCGTGTGCTGAGTAGCGATGCACTGACGCAGAACATCCATATCAGATAGCGCTGGATACGAGCATTGTCATGTGTGGGATTGAGCCGCCCACTCATCGACTCGGCGCGAACCTTCCTTACGTACGCATCTGGTATCATGGCCATCTGAAGAAGAGGCACAGGCGCCGGCGAACGGGGAGGGAGTGGTGGCTACGACGAAGCAACGATTGCGACTGCCGTGTGGAAGTCATCCGAAATTAGGGATTGAGCGTCGTCTTTGCTTGTTCAGCGCATCGGCCCGGCGCGTAGTCGAGGTAGCCGGATTGGCGTGGATACGCGTGATGCGATGGCAATGTGGAGGCGACGACAGCGTGGATTGGGCGTGAGGGTACATTTGTCTTCATCTTGTCTCCAACGCTGGACGCGCGCGTTTTCTGCATGGCTCACCTCAATCTGGCAAACTGGGCTGCCCCACTTGCACTTATGCTTTGAGCCGTGCGCACCCCGCCAACGTCAGACACAACTTTACGGACTTGGCCATGCTACACCCATGCACAAGCCTCTTGGGCAGAATGATCGTGGAGAATTAAGACTTGTAGTGAGAGACAGAGAATTATTCCCTTTCGCGTTTAAGAAAATCATTATCGCTATGCAAAAACAACATGCCTCAATGCCTCCTCCCCATTAAACACCTTGTACCTTGCGGTAACTAGGCGGCTTCAACGTCCTCCTTAGCAGCTTCACCGCATACGGCGGCAACAAACTGATTGCTGCAATGACCGCAAACCTCCACCAAAACGCCATGCTTCCCACATACGCGAGATCAAAATACTCGTCCAGAAACGGTACAGAGCCAAAGTAGATACCTGCTGTTCCCACAATGCTCGCAATCATGATCCAATGCCACGTTGTGACTTCCATAGCCACCATGATCAATTCGTTGACAATAAGCACCGAGAAGGAGACAGACACCATCTTGAGAAATGTCGGATCTGCAGTCTCACCTGCGTCTGTCGCATGTCCTACACCAATAAGAAGCTGACTGCAACCCTGAATAATGGAGCCTTGGTAGATAGACACAGCGACCCAGATGAAGAACGACTTGTACGACAGCGACCGCCCTGTCTTGAGTTCGGCATACAGCTCGGGATACAAGTTGGCGACGCTCTCGTCCACGTCGCGGTCTAGAACAAGAGAAAAGACCGGCATCATTGTGTAGATAGTCGAATAGCCGACCAAAAGCCAGTCCTTGTACAAAGCATTGGGCTCAAAGCTGCTGGCAATCGAAAAGACTGTTTGGCAGATGGAAATGATCAACCCACGATGAATGACAAACTGAGAGAGCTTGGCAGAGCGTTTGTACGAGTTGCGGCCATGCCAGACGAGCAGTTTGACCAGGTAACAGAATTGCTCAATCGAAAAGTCGGCGGCAAGGGAGGCCTGGCGGCCTTCTTTGCCCACGATACCAACACCAACGTCGGCAGCTTGGATCATGGATACGTCGTTGCCGCCGTCGCCGATGCAGCATACGCGCTTCTTAGTGAACTCGCGAATCAGGCGCGCGACGTCTGCTTTCTGCGTGGGAGAGCATCGACATGCGACAACAGTGGGAAGTTGTACAGCCACGCTTATGAATTCCTGTCGAAAGTGCTGCAGAAAGAGAGCAAGCGACTCGCCATCAATAAGCAGACAGGAATCGAGCTTTCCACGAAGAAAGTCGAGGGACGAGGATGCAAGGTCTTTGCGTTTCAGCTTAGCAATTGTGTGCACGTATTGTCCACGTGCTACCAGTTTGGAGCTGACGGCTACGCAACGCGCCGTTTCGACCTTGTCGCCAGTCAACATCCAGATCTTGATACCCGCATTGCGAAGAAGCTCGAGAGAAGGCTTGACATCCTTTTGTAGTTTGTCCTCAACACCTGTGACGCCAAGAAGTTCTAGGTCATGCTCGAGATATTCTTTGACAACACCAGCAACCGAAGCATCACGGTTGCTGAGGGCAAGGGAGGCCTGCGCGTAATTGGTGGTGAAGTCCTGGTATGTCTGAGACGACAGCTTTTTGCGGCCTACAACTAGAGTGCGGAGTCCTTCGCGGGCCATGTTTGCCGTCTCTTCATCTAACCAGTCGTTGGCGGCGACGATCGACGTCATGACGGTATCTGCACCTTTTTGGTAAAACCAGATCTCACCATCCTCATCAGTCGGTGAGGATGCAGGTCCGTGGTAGAACTTCACAACGATGCCCATCCGTTTGCCCTCCGACGTGAACGGAAAAACATTCAAGATACGGACCTTGACGACTTGTCTTCCACTATCACATGAAAGGAGAGTCATGGACTCGCGGTCTCGAGACAGGAGCTTTAAACCAACGGCCTCGGTCCAACGTACAATGGCAATCTCGTCCGGAGATGATGCTTGGTAGGTAGTAACTTCTTCACCATTCTCTTCCTCAGTCGTTGGCGTTACGTTGTGGCAGAGTGCCAGCGCCAGCACAACGTCGCGAACTCGTGATCCAATTTCCCTACGGGTACGTGTGGCAGAAGTAAGAGGGGCGATGTAAGCGGATAAGGGTGTGACGAGCGAGGGAGCTTCTCCTGCAGGAGGTGTGAAACACTGGCGAACATACGACGATACCTCGTCCATGGCCTCATTTGCATAAGAGACGGTGCCGACGTGGATCTTTTTCATTATCATTTCTGTAGTCCGTTAGCCATTTCAAGTTACAGGAACTAGGGTACTATACCGTTTTGTGTCAGAGTTCCCGTTTTGTCGCTCAAAAGATATTCTATCCGCCCCAAATCTTCAGGAATAGTACTAGTGCGGACAATCGTTCCTTTGATGCTTTCGTCGTGCTGGATAAACCATGCATACACTGACTTTCCCATGTCAAGATTGACACGCAAACCCACAGGGACGATGGTCGAGAACAGAATGAGAAATCGCAGCATGGAAGCCCACCATTGCCGACCTTGGATTTCTTGAAACCGTGCGAGCGCCACAAGGATGAAGGATAGCGAGAGAGTAAAGATACACAGCCATTTTGTGAGCGAGTTGATCTCCAGTTCCAAAAGACCGGTTTTGGATCTTGAAGGCGAAGTTGAAAGCGCCTGACGTGTCTGGGGTCCAGTATATACCACTACTGCGAGAAGACTGCAGCTCGACGCCACGACCGTATTCGCCCAGATGGTGTTGTCAATGCTAAGAGGAGCTGACCGTGCCTCTTCAGATGAGGAAGGTTGCTCACTGTCGTGGGGATCGTAGTGCCGTTGGCTCTTAGGCAGAAGCTCCACAGTTCCGTAGAACTCATTAACCTTTTTGTCTGGTTTACCAGCGACAACTCGAAGTCGCGTATACTCTCCGACATCCAGATTCTGTGTCAACGGGGACGTAAGGCGCAGCTTCCAATCAGTTTCACCGTCCAATTGGTCAGTTCTGATAAAGGCTTCACCTGAAGACCCGCTCGTTGCGACGCTGTCAGCCTTTGCCGTATCCACGGGCTCCTCACTATCGATCAACGGGACCAGTGGGCTTTGTGCATTTGCACCAGCTGGGGTAGCAGCACTGATATCAGTGGAATGGCTCTTCAGAAGCACCATATCAGCTGGCACTCTTTGGTCCTTTCCAAGTTTGACCACATCGCCGACTTTGAGGCTCCTGGAAGGTTTTGTAACTTCCCAGTAAGTGCAGGTTGCCAATCCCTTGCCAGAGAGCCGCTGTTCCTCATCTTCAATTTCTGAGAAGCGGCCTTCATTTCTGTTCTGTTTTCTCAGACGCTTTTGCCTTTGCGAGCTTCTGCCTGGGGCAACGCCAGTTCCTTTGCTGTTCTCCTCAAACTTCAGTACGGTGTAGCCCTCAGAGTTAGCTTCTGCATCTCTTCGCCGTCGGGCGATATCATCCATAGCCTCCTTCCCGAGAGTTATGGTTATGACAAAGGCTAGTGGGGCGACGTAGGTCGAAAGGTAACCAATTCGTAATACTGGTATGACTTGCGACAGCGCAATAAGCAAGAAATACATGTTGATGAAGAAGGAGAATTCGTTGTACAAAGTACGTGGAAGAAAACTCCAGGGCGTGTACTTTGCATTCGAAACCGCATTTGCCGGGAATCTTGATGTCTGAAGCTGGCCGACAGAAATGGTCCGTTGCGTGGTTGGATCATGGTCCTCTTCGGCATCTTCCTCCCTATCCTTGTCGAGTTTTATAGCAGCGCTGCTATGCCGCGACAGGAAACTCGGTATTTGTATGCTTGACCCTAATCTTGACATGGTACTTTGTGGCGGTTGGTGTCTTTGGGCATTTCGCTGGGCCGGTAGCAAGGGCGAGTCGTCCTCCCCAGACTGACCATAACTGCCAGCCGAGTCCCTCTTTGGCCCTTCATCGTCGTCCAATAGGCCCCTCAAGTCGTCCTCTTCAGCCTCCTGCTTCTTCTTACTTGCTCGTAGTCTGCCTACTCTCAGGTTTCTCAGTGGTATCCTTGCGCCAAGTTCGTGGTATGGCCTCCTCTTGTCTTTTGAATTACGTGGCGGCGGGGTGGCGGCTGCTTGTGAGCGAGATGCTAGAGGGTCCAACTCCTCCAAGTCTAGTTCAAGGTCAGAGTCCTCGTCTGGCGCATTCGGTTGGTGGTACTGGTGTGGAGCAGCCATGGCTTATGGACGGACGACAATGGCGCAATGGCGTATGAGGGAAGTATCTGTTCTCTAGCAACCTCATGCGCGGTCGGTTGGGGCGAGGGGAGTGTTTATGGCTATGGTGGCTGCCTTCGGGGGTCCGCGGTGTTTCGGGGGTGTCTGGATATGACGCCCAGGCGTTCAGACTTCTTGTTTCGGGCGCGGACGAATGTTTCGACGATGGCGATAGAATCTGGAGGTTGGTCGTCACCTATAGGAGTATCCGGTGTGTGTTGTAGGATATGATAATTGTGAATAGTGTCGTGCATGCATCTGGCACGAGGCGCGGCACGATGGAGCAAGTGTGGCGCAGGTACGTAGGGTGGCTTAAGGCCAGGGTTGCAGCGGCGGGCCGTTTCCAATGTCCAAAGGCGTGAACAGCTGTCCAGATTACCCTACATTACACTCGCACGCACATCGACTGAATCGCATGCAATGCCGCCGGAACTCGCCCCTAGTATTTGATCCTCACTTTCATTCTGGCCGAGAGCTGTGCCCTTGATACTGTGCGGCACACCGAGCTCGCGCTCTCCCGCTTCCATAGAGGTACGTCCCGCGAGCCTCTGACGTACAAAGGGATGACGATCACTCTGGCCTATGTACATTCCGCGACACACTCCCCATCGCAACTTTTTTCCCGTGCCTTCTTTTCTAGCCTTGCCTGACCCATTTCTTTCTTTTGTCGAGCTCCCTGTGTCCCTTTCGCGTCTTCTACCAGGCGCATCTCCTCAATTGCATCTTCGGAACCCGACATCTGCGCTCCACTGTCAAGACTCCGCATCTGAGTTACCAAAGACCGACTGTAGTGCTGACAGCTTCGATAGCGCTTATAGATACCCCATTCATTACCTAGTAATCGCTTCATGGACGAAGACGCCCCCAACTTTTCTTATGCCTATGGTGGCGCGCCTTTGACCCCATCGTCCGCTTCGTGGAACCCTGCGCTGCGAAGCGAAAAGGAAGCCAGTGCACCAGCCAACGCGAAACCACCGGCGCAGCCCGAGCCAGAATCTTCGTCCGAAGAAGAGGAAGAGGAAGAGGAAGAGGATGACGATGACGATGAGGAAGAATCGGAGGAAGAAGACAGCGAGGACGAAGATGAAGACAAAGTTCCGTCCCAACCCGCTGTAACCGCACCACCAGCGACTGCGCCTCCATCTTCAATCAAGTCTGCAACTGCTGGGCAACAGTCAAACGATGAATCTCCGGCGCGCGAAATTATTGCTCATGGAGAGCAGAGCGCATCACAACCGCCAGTGCAACAATCCCAGGAGGAACCCGGAGCAGGCGGGGCTGAGAAGGATCTTGTAAACGCAACGCAGGCGCTCAACATCGAGGAACAAATTGCCCCAGCAAACGCTGAAGCGAACAAAGATAAAGAAGAGTCAGAAGAGGAAGAGAGTGAGGAAGAGAGCTCCGACGAAGAACCAAATGCCGAAGCGCATCCGGAAGTGAATTATGAGCACCAAGGTGAAAGCACTGTTCTAGAGGATGCTGTCACTGAAAGTGTAAAGGCACCTCTGGTAGCAGACACCGAAGCAGATGAGTGGGGTACTTCCGGTGACGATGCCTTCGATCTTGGTGGACAGCCCCAGGAATCCGCTTTACCAACACCTGCGGTAGAAGCTGTTGGGACAACAGTAGGAGACGAGTCTATTGGAAACACCACTGTGGGTGGAAACGCAGGCGCAGACATCGACTGGGGCAACACAGAAGAACAAGAGGACTTTTTCGGTACAATTGCGGGCCAACAGATTGAACCTGCGCAGTCTACAGATGAGACCCCCGGTGCGCATGTGGTACAGGCAGAGGCGAAAGCCCCCGAGAAGAGCGAGTGGGATTTGGACCTCGACTTGGACGACGATTTCTTGCCTGACAAGGAAGATGGACCGGTCATTGAATTGAGTGATGACGAGGGTTTTCTCGAAGATGAACCCCCTGCGCCAGCAGAACAGCCCGTACAGTCACATCCATCAGGTACTGCAAGCCGGTATGCGCCTCAAGTTGCAACACCAGCTGCAGTCCCTGCTGCGAGCCCATATGCCCCCCAAGCGCAGCCAACCCCTGCGGCTACCCCGGCTTATGATGGCTTTGGGCGGAATTTGGCATACCAACAGCAGCAACAATCCCGTCCTCCTCCAGTGAGCTCAGCGCAAAGTTTTGTTGATAAATCCAAGGGTGGCTATGCTTCGCCTTACGATCTACCAGAAGACATTGTCACCACCCGAAAGCGACCGGCTCCTCGTGCAACGGTCCCGGCATTACAGCCTACCCCTCCGCCTCCACGTAGTAGTAGTGTGTCTTCGAATAGTGGACTTCCACGGCCACCTCCTCTTTCATCGAGTATGTCGACGGCTAGCCTGTCTCCACCATCCTCGGGTCACTCGATGCGGGCACAGATAAGTGGAATGCCACCAGCAGCAACAGCTCCACCAAAACCCGCTGTAACATCAAAATCGCCTTCGAGTGATTTCTTTGCCGAACTACCTGTGACCTCCAAACCGCGGCCGTCGGGACGCTACACTCCGCAGCCGAATGTGCCTGTCCAGCCTCCAGTACAACCACCACCTCCACACATGCCGCCCAAAGAGCGCACACCGTCATTGTCCTCTCTGAGGAACGAGTTCCTCCCTAATAATGCCAATGTTGCGACACCTCCCCCATTTAGGCAACCTGAACAGCTACCCATGTTCCCAAGTCAACCATCGGTACCCGCGCGGACGAACAGCCTTCCTGTGCCTCAGCCCGCGCCCGCACCTCCCACGAACAGATACTCGCCCGCCCCACCGCCTTCAGCACCAGCAAGTAATGCACGGTATTCTCCTGCCCCGCCTGCCGCCGTGCCTGCCGCAAATGCTCGTTACTCGCCTGCACCTCCACCCCAGGGACAACCTCATGGTCGGTACGCATCTGAGCCGCATAACAACTTGACGCGAACGCCATCCCAGCCTTTTGCGCCTCGCACATCTAGCCCGCTAGCTTTCCATAGTATGCCTCAACAACACGGGCAAGAGTCTGAATCTCAGCCTCAAGCCCCGCCAACTCACCAGCTTTCTCAGTCAATCGATGGTACGCCACGTCCGCCGATCAGGAGTCCATTAGGAGAGGTAACCGAGATTGGAGAACAAGATTCAACACTGAGCTCGAGACCACCCACGTCTGGGAGATCCGAGACTCCGCCTCCACGCAGTACGCCTTCATCGAATGTGGGATCTCCGCGCAAAAGGGACAACTATGTGCCCAGGTATCAGCCAGCTCAATCAGCCGTCCCGCAACGCTCTCAGTCTCAGTCTCCAACAGCGACGATGAAGCAGCCTCTTCGTAACGTGAGTAGCTCAGATCTAGGGGGATCTATGATTGGCATTATGCCCCAAGCCATGGCTTATGGGCCATCCCAATCTGCTTCAAGCACAGTCAATGTCATACCCCACCGTCAGCAGGCATCGGCCAACTACGACTTCATTGTACCTGAAGATGAGCGTGCAGCTGACCCACTTGGGAGGTGGAAGGGATATCCCATCTTCACATGGGGTCTGGGAGGTACTGTGGTAACGAGCTTCCCAAAGCAAATTCCTCGGTATGGAGGCGGTGGTTCGGCGCCAATGATGAAGACCAGCCCCGGCGAGGTTCGTCTTCAGAGCATCAAGGAAGTATTGCCTCTGCCAGAAGATATCGCGAAGTTCCCTGGGCCGCTCAAGGCAAAGAGCAAGAAGAAGGAGGTACTGGCATGGCTTGGCCGCAAGATTGAAGTGCTAGATGCTCAATCTAAAGAGCCTGCACTCGAACATTCCATGAGTGAAGACGACATCAAGCGCCTCGAAGACAGAATACTTCTATGGAAGCTCATGCAGATTCTCGTTGAGCACGATGGTCGATTAGAAGGTGCACCTGCGGAGGTCGCTTTTAAGAAGATATTCTCCCCTGTTAAGGAAGAAGTCCCAGATGCCGACGGCTCTTATGCAACCGGAGTGGACATAGTTGGGCGCTCAAGGTCCAATACCTCAACCATCCAAGCAGAACCTTCTGACCCGCGGACCCTCGAAAACCTGCAAAATATGCTTATTCAAGGTGACCGCGAAAAGGCAGTCTGGCACGCTGTTGACCAGCGACTATGGGGCCATGCTATGTTGTTATCTTCGACTGGCAACAAAGACACATGGAAACGAGTTGTCCAAGAATTTGTCCGAAAAGAAGTCAAAAATGTCGGGCGCAATAACCAGGCATTGGCCGTATTGTATGAGGTCTTTGCTGGCAACCACGAAGATTGCACTGATGAATTAGTACCGGCGTCAGCTCGTGTCGGCTTTCAGATGATACGTGCAGATGGGGCTGGAGCTACCCAGAATGCACTCCAGGGCCTGGACAAGTGGCGTGAGACGATTGCGTTGATTTTGAATAACCGCAGCGAGGGTGATGCATCGGCACTGTTGTCTCTTGGAAGACTGCTTGCTCAGTATGGCCGAGTCGAAGCTGCGCACATTTGCTTCATCTTTGCCCGCTCAGTCATCAAGATTGGTGGCATCGAGGATATCGCAGCCGATCTTGTGCTTATTGGGGCTGACCACCACCGGTACCCTCTAGAAACAGGCATTGAGCTTGAGCCGATACTTCTGACCGAAGTGTTCGAGTTCGCCATGTCGTTATCATCACCAAGCGTACCGTACGTGCTGCCGCATTTGCAACACTACAAACTGGCACATGCATATCAGCTAGCGGAAAATGGTTACAAGACGGATGCACAAGCATACTGCGACTCTATTGCGGCAGTTATAAAGGCAACAACACAGATTTCTCCATACTACAACCCGGCCTTCATCACTGCCCTAGACGACTTGAGCCAGCGCTTGTCCCAATCGCCCAAGGATGGTTCTTCTTCATGGATTTCCAAGCCCAGCATGGATAAAGTTGGAAGCTCTCTGCTCTCAAAATTCAACAGTTTCATCGCAGGCGACGACGAAGCCGATGGGGGGAGGCCGGCCGGAACAGAATCTGGACCCTTTGCCAACATTGCTGGAGGCAGTCCAGCCCTCACGCCATCGCAGTCAAATGTGGACCTGTATAGCACCATGTCCGGCTTCGGCGTACCTGCACAACCAGCAGCACCAGCCAACTCGAGGTACGCTCCGTCAAATGCATATGCGCCAAGGTCATCTTCGGAGCAACAGCGATCTCGTTACGAGCCTCAGGGCCGGCCATCGATGGAGTCAAACGACAGCTTTGGCATGCGAGCCGCGTCGGACTCGTACACTCCGATGACTCCAACGTCAGGCATATTGAGCCCTACACAGAACCAGTTGAGCCCACCGAGCGCACGCACACAAGGCAAGGTTCAATCGTACTCCCCACTTCGTCAGGACTTCAGCCCTCGTCAGGCCTCGTACAATAGTCCTTATATGCCTATGTCTTCTGTCGAAGGGCTAGCCCCTTCTCCTTCATTTGGCGGGTATCAGCCTCAGGCGAGTTTCGACGAGCCCGCCCAACCTGCAACGGATGAGCAGGGGCAGGGATCGTCCGGCACATATGAACCTCCATCATATCAGCCCTACAACCCCGATGAGGATGACAAGGAGGAAGAGGAGCAACCTAAGAAGAAGAAATCCTTCATGGACGATGACGACGACGATGACCTGGCTGCTCGTGCCTCTGCATTGAAAATCAGCGGTGGCAGCAGCTCCAAGTCTGAGGCAGACAGGAAAGCAGACGAGGCCTTTCGCAAAGCTGCGGAGGAAGACGCAAAACGCGACAAGGAGGCAGCAGCGGCGAAGAAGGGAGGCTGGCTTTCTGGGTGGTTCAAGAAGGACCCGAACGCTGGGCCTGGACCTATCAAAGCCAAGCTTGGAGAAGAGAGCAGCTTCGTTTACGACACTGATCTCGGAAAGTGGGTCAACAAGAAGGCGGGCGCAACAGATGCGCCCAAGCCCACTGCCACCCCTCCGCCTCCACGGTCTGGCCCACCTGGGGCAGCTCGGAGCGCTTCAGGAAGCGCTGCTCCCGCACCTCCGTCATCTGCTGGGCCTCCAACTGGAGGCGCATTGCGTCCACCCGTCTCGAACCTGCGCTCGTCGTCATTGCCACCACCACTGCACGGTGCTGGCTCTCGTGCATCGACGCCAGGCATTGCTGAGTCGGATGAAGAAGGTCTTGTCGGGCCTAAACCGCCTATCCTAGCGCGACCCAGCTTTGGTGCTGCATCAGGACCACCATCACGGCCTGGTACAGGTATGAGTAACGCTAGTAGTATTGACGATTTGCTGGGAGCGCCTCAAGCGAGGAAGGGACCAGCAGCAGGAAAGAAGAAGAAGGGCGGCCGTTATGTGGATGTCATGGCCAAGTAGAGAGATCAGAGGAGACGAATTAGGTAGACTTTACGGTTTTACGAGAGGTATGTGTATGAGTGCAAGGATTGTGTGAATGTGTCGGGTAAAGACGTGACGCTTGTGTCCGGTACCTGCACTAGACGGGAGCCAGCATCCCGGGTTGTGGGTGTATGTACAATAACGATTTATTTTTTTGCTGTTATCTTGGCTTTGTGCTTTTGGAGGTGGAATGACACAGGGCATGTTGATAGCGGGTGTTGTTGGGTGCTCTGACAAAAGATACGGAAAAGGCCCGTCGGATGACTGGCACAGACTGGAGCGATAGGCGCGAAAAGATGGGGTAAGTGCACCGACAGCGGAGATGACGCACGACAACCGCCTAGCCCTTCTGATTCCTGACTACGACTTGACGGCAATCTTTACGTTTCCGGGCCCTGGTTGGCTTTTGGCGATGTCTTATCTCTGGTGCTTGATGCCCTCCAGCACGCCGCCTTGATATTCCTTCGTATGCATATGCATCCTCGCAAGGGCGGGCCCGCCCTGCTTTGCACTTGTGGAGCAACGACGATTGCAGCGTCGCATCCCAAGCCGCTTACTAGTCTTCGGAACATGTCAAGCTGAAGACCCGATTCAGAACTAGCCCGGCATCACGCCGTTTATCTCCCACCCTGGCTGCGGGGAGCACTTGCGGGCCTTTTCGCACGCGACAACATTCCGTATCCTTATACATACCTGCACCCATATCTGCGGCCCTGCCTCCCTGTCCTTTGTTACCCATCGTTGGCGACCTTGGCAGCCGTCGCATCTCGTCGCATTCCATCCCATTGCAGCACCGCGCACAGGCGCTCATCACGAGCTACGATTGGACTTCACCACAGCGAGCCACCACCATGACCAAGAGAAGCCTCTCCATCACCCAGGGCGAGGGAGATGGCGTCCGTCGGCGGTCCGTCAACGACCCAGGCGCCGACGCTGCTCTCGCGAAGATGGGCTACCAGTCCGAACTCCCACGAAACCTGTCCATGTTGAGCGTCCTCGGCATGTCCTTCGCCATCATGGCCGTTCCTTTCGGTCTCAGCACTACCATGTACATCACGCTCACCGACGGCCAGTCAGTGACTATTCTCTGGGGCTGGGTCCTCGTCTCGCTCATCTCGCTATGCATCGCCGCTTCCCTTGCTGAAATCTGTGCCGTCTACCCGACAGCTGGTGGAGTCTACTACTGGTCTGCTATGCTGTCGACGCGCGAATGGGCCCCCATCGCCTCGTGGGTAACTGGTTGGCTGACCCTAGTCGGAAACTGGACTGTCACCCTCTCCATCAACTTCTCTGGCGGTCAACTCATTCTGTCTGCCATTACGCTCTGGGATGAAGACTTCGTGCCGAATCAGTGGCAGACGGTTCTCATGTTCTGGGCAGTTATGCTCATCTGCATGACCATCAACATCTTTGGCGCAAAACACTTGGACATTATCAACAAGATCTGTATTTACTGGACGGCTGCTAGTGTGGTCATCATCTTGGTTGTCCTGCTAAGCATGGCTGACGTTAAGAGAAACGCAGACTTTGTTTTCACGCACTATGACGCTAGCCAAAGCGGATGGTAAGTGCTTATTTGCATCCTGCATACTGCCCTAGTCGCAATTCTAATTCACATGATTTAGGCCATCGGGATGGGCATTTTTTGTCGGCCTTTTACAAGCAGCGTACACACTCACTGGCTATGGCATGGTCGCGGCCATGTGCGAGGAAGTCTCGAATCCATCACGCGAAGTCCCCAAGGCCATTGTTCTTTCGGTTGCCGCTGCAGGTGTTACGGGTGTCATTTACTTGATTCCCATTCTCTTCGTCCTGCCCGATGTGAAGATGCTGCTTGACGTCGCTAATGGACAGCCAATCGGTCTCCTTTTCAAGACCGTCACGGGTAGCGCCGGCGGGGGCTTTGGTCTTCTCTTCCTCATTCTCGGCATTCTCATCTTTGCCGGCACTGGAGCGCTGACTGCTGCATCACGCTGCACATATGCTTTTGCTCGCGATGGTGCAATTCCTGGTTCGCGTCTTTGGGCCAGGGTCGATAAGCGTTTTGACATTCCTCTGATGGCGCTCGTCCTCTCTACCATTGTGGATTGTCTTTTGGGTCTCATCTACTTTGGCTCGTCTGCTGCTTTCAACTCCTTTACCGGTGTTGCTACCATTTGCCTGAGCACATCGTACGGCATGCCCATTCTCATCTCGGTTATTCGCGGCCGGAGGGCAGTCCGCAACTCGTCATTTTCCCTTGGCCGCTTCGGTTACGCGATCAACGTTGCCATGATTGCCTGGATTTGCCTGGCTGTCGTACTGTTCTGTATGCCAGTGAGCTTGCCTGTTGAGGCAGCGACGATGAATTACGCAAGTGTTGTCTTTGCTGGCTTCGCGACAATTAGTGTGGTATGGTACTTCATCCGAGGACGAAAGGAATTCTCGGGTCCACCGGTCCCCAACGATGTGGAGCCTGGTGAGGAGGGCGTTGTTGCGGGGCTAGCAGTACAGGACAGCAGGCATGATGTCGAGGGTATGGGAGAAAAGGCTGTGGATTACGACAATGCGAAGAAGGGTTTTTGAGGTGGTGCGCAGGCTTCGCGTTTTGGATGAACACCCACGGCTGGAGCTGGCATAAATCTATCGGATGTAGTCATATATATATGTACTACTTACGTGTTAGTGCTGATGCACAAATAATGCTAATTGCAATCATCCATTTCACATTGCTGAAACAGCCAAAGCGACTTGATTGATACGTGATTAGCTGTCAAAGGTGCGCCACAGGAGGCTTTAGCCTCAGTAAGGGCCCGCCGCTAAAGCCGGCGCTAGTGCATGCGGGGGGATACGCGTTGCGCGGTTCCATAGTGTTGCGCCTCGCACACTCCTTCACATTCGCTCTCACTCTCGCTCTCACTCCCATGGACTTGCTGTCCTTCGCTAGTACGTCTGATTGCGATGAGATAAGCAGATCCTTTTCAAGGAATGCCGCGCCACAAACACTGCTTTACACTTGACACACCTTTGGACACAAGCAAACCTAACATGCGCAGCGACTGGCAACATACAGTGATTGATCTCACCCATGACGCCGATGAGGAATACAATGCCAGACGCCGTCAATCGTTGCCTGTAGGGGTAGATTACTCTGCGAGGCACGATGTATCTTTACCTCCCGTCCCAGGACTAAACCCTCGCGTTCCTGCACCGAAGCCGACAAACGTATACTATCCACCTCCTCCCGGAAGCAGTCCACAATATGTGCAGGCCCCATCCACAAATCCTGCAGTACGGCAACAGGCGCAGACACTACACGAAAACATGCGACCGACAGTCGCGAGGCCGATAAGTGCGATTACCATGTCGCAAAACAACGGTGTACTGGTGTCCTCGCAAAAACATAATGGGTACACCTACGATGCGCCATTTGGAGCCGACAGGGCAGCCAAGAGGGCTAAGATAGAGCCTACAGGCCCGCCGTCTTTCACGTCAAACAGAACACTTCCTGCTCAACAAACAAGTTCGCCCTCATTCCATGCACCGCAAAACGCAAATTACTTTGGTGCCCCTTTTGGGTTGTCATGGAAAGAAGACAAGGATGCTTCCACAGCTAACATTTTAACTTCGGACGTGGCCGGATCACAACAACCCACAGGCAATGCTTTGGTCAACCACCAATCAGTCTTAGCATCCGACCATTTCCGCCCGACTGCGCCTACGGCCGAGTCGACGATGCCGGCCATGGACCCTTTCACGACTCGCGCAAAACGTCGCAAGACGGTTCACAAACCATTCGACACAGCTCAGGACCACTTACTAATATTCCTAAAGGAAATCAAACAATACAAGTGGTCGGAAATTACTGCAGAATACAACAAGGATATGCCGTACCGGGAGTATACTACACTCCAGAGTCGCTATTCTACAGTCTTGAACAAGAGGGATCGGTCCCAAGATCCACCGACTTTGGTCTTACCCCCACGCTTCGCCGCAGAGGCGAGCATAGACTGGTCGCGAATTCATGGAAACAGATTTGTCGCGCCCAAAACACAATCAGTGCAACAGACAATTGAATACGACTATTCTTCTGGTGGTGATTCTGCGCTTTCTCGGGAGCGGCCACGCCGTGCGCAACGCATTAATTACACATGGCCAAAACAGCGCATCAGGGCAGGAGACGTGTTTGCTGACGATCCTACCGACGAGCATGCTGACGAGCATGTGTTTGGAGAGATGTTCAATGACACCTTACCTACACGGTCTGAAACCCCAGAAGATGACTCACCTCCACCTGATACAGCCTTTACTGTCGATAATGACCCAGTAGAAGTTGAGTTCAACGCTGGAGACGCGAAGTTGGTGATGGATCTGTATAAGAATTTTCGTGATGCTCCATCAAGATTGGTGCCATACCTGAGCATATCAGAGCGTAAGATGATGCAGAACCCTCCTGGATTCTGTTGGGATCAGCTGTCGAGTCGCAAATGGCAAGGCTCATTACTTCATGTGGATTTTAGCCCAGCTGAAATCAAGATTGTGAAAAAGACCATTGTCTCAATCAAAAGGCCCTTGCAATTGAGACACAGTACAAAGCGAAGACAACTTCGAGAACTTCTGAAGGGTTTTTCCGAGCCTAAGATGCTCAAACTAGTGGAAGTTCTGCGACAACGTCTCCCTTGTCGAGATAGAAGCAGCATCGAAGCGTTTGTGGAAGATGCACAGGATGGACAAATCCCCGAGGTTTCGCACGTCCAAAGACTTGCAGCTGCTCGGCCCGATGTCTCTATGAGCTCGACACAAAAACCGTCTACGACGTCAATCATACGCCAGCGCGAATTGGGATGCCAGTCAAGGAGGGGGTGGCAAGCTGCTGCAAAGCCTCTTACATACCAAGTCAAGAATCAAATCATGGACACAATCGGCCCATCGGCGTTCTGGACAGGCGCTTCTAGCGACATACACACTGTGGCATGGGCTCCAGATGGTGAGCGATTCGCGGCAGGCGCAGTCGCTGTAGATGACCCAGACTCTATGCAATACAACAGACCTAACAATTTGCTTTACGGCAATATGATCCATGGCTCAATACATGAACTGGCTGAACACTATAGGAAGCGCGAAAGGACCGAGGCCGGTGCTAACTCGAGCCATGCCATGTTTGCATCACAAGACCCAAAGCTATACTCTACAGTCAGTTCTGTGGCCTTTTCAACCAGCGGCAGATATTTGTACTCAGCAGGCTACGATAGCCACATTGGCATATGGTATACTGAGGGCGACGTCGTGCAACCGATCCTGGGTGCAAAACTGAATGTCAAGGATCCGATCGATATTCTCTCGGTCAATCGCTCCAATGCTGGAGTCCTAGCAACTGCAGCTCGTGTCGCTCGAAGGTCAATACGGGTGCTTAGAATAAACGAAGAGGATCCTTCCAAGTTTGACAAGTTCAGCTATGAGTCCGTTAGAGCCAATGAACGACCTGATTTAAAGATCCTGCCTACCGCGATACAGTTCGAGCCCAAGTATGGTGGCCTCCTTCTGGCTGGGTTCGGCGCTAATCTGAAAGAGACTGGTTTTGACACTACTGGAGATCTTTGTTTGTGGGACATCCAGGCCGAAAGCGCACTCCCTATCCATGGATCGAGCAAAAACGTCTTTGATGTTGCATTCAACCCCAATCGTTCATGGATGCCGTACTTTGCAGCTGGATGTGTGGCTGGAGGTGGCAAAGCTAACGGAGGAATGCGGTCATGTATCAGATTGTACGACATCAATAATCTCAACAAGTTCACCTCTCCCATGGAATTCGACTGCAAGGCCTTGGACATCAATGATGTCATTTGGTGCCCACATGACGAGCATCTTATTGCAGCTGGGTGCACGGATGGTCGAGTCTATGTGTGGGATGGTCGATGGCCAGATGATCCTCTACGCGTTGTTTCACACGGCCGGTCCTTGATGCCGTTACAAGAAGGAGTCAAACATGAAATCACTGATACTGGTGTGAGATTCTTATCCTGGGGCGAGAACGCTACAAGACTCTACTCTGGATCTTCCGACGGCGTTGTCAAGGTATGGGATGTCACAAGAGCCAAGGAGGACACATTCATCAAGGATGTCATTACCACAAACTCAGGCATCATGTCAGGCGCATTCAATGCCGACTACAGCAAGCTCATCATCGGTGAAGTCAACGGCTCAGCTAATGTGCTTGAGGTGGGCAGAGATGACGTCACGCCCAAGGACGCAGAGAAGCTTCGCTATCTTTCTTACCAAGACCACGAGCAAGACGAGATTCAGGACCACGAGACTGGCGAAATGACCGTGCCAGTACCCGAATCAGGAATCGCCGAGGCCCGCCATCTACTCGGTACCGGCCAAATGCAGCTTGCACCTATGGGCGGCTTTCCGATCCGACAAGCAGTTCAAGGACCGCAATACATGGGCCCATTCGACCAGAGCGTCGATGCGCCGTTTCTGCGTCAACAAGCTCTCGAGCTTCAACTTGATCTTGCGACAGCACGTGGGCTGCAATGTGACATCGCAGCCTGTCGAGAAAATCTCATCAAGACGACCAGCGAGGAGGTGGGCGATTCAGGAAGAAGTGGAGACCGCGTGCCGGATGAACTACGTCTGCAATGGAAGACGGTTGATACCACACACATTATACCTGGTAAATCACGATGTACACAATGCGGACGCCCAGCTCGCCCGGCTACCGACTCCACTTCCAACATCCTCTGTGAGCGCTGCTCTTTTGCCTGTTTCCGCTGTAACGCGGTCAATGCTGTCGATCCCGCCACTACGACGTTGGTGTGCAGTGCTTGCGGTGGTGTCTGGGATATTGGTGTACTAGGTTATGAGTGTGTTCAGCAGCCTGCGTTCAAGGGCGAGGCCCTTAACGTGCCTAATTTGAAGAAATGGGGCAAGGAAGTGCACGCTGAGAAACTTGAGGCTTTTGACACGGACTTTGGAGATGATATGAATGCGTTGACGGACTACTACTATTCGTTGGCAATTACTGAACCAGAGAATCCGCCGCTTTGAAGGACTATCTTGAGACTACGACGGTTTGAGGGAAAAGTTTGCTTGCTGATGGATGGGACTGTATGATGATGATTTGGTGGGATTGGTATATATTCAGCGTGTATATCTATTGAAAATATAGCAGCATAGCTTTCATGTAGCTACGTGGATTTGTATCTATGTGGTATGTACTGGTTGACTTTGACGAGAAATAGAGATTAATGATACCCCCTTTTGCTTACCTTTCCCCCCTAAGTTGAAAACTCGAAATGCATAGCTCAGGGTGTCGAGCTCAAACTCCGTCATCGAATTCATAATCCTTGTCCCACCGCTTTGATTACGTTATCAACATGCACATTGACTGGTGATGAACTGCACTTACCTTGTCCCAGGGCTTACTTCCATTCACGAATCGTAAATCCGTACCTACTCGAATGATGTCGTTGGGATCGTAATTCATCGTCGAAGCGTGGATCTGCGTACTATCAGTTGTTTCGATCCAACATGCATACCCGAGCAGGTGAGCAGACGTACAGTATAAGGCGTATGCAACACCACATCCCCCGCTTCATAATCTGTGACCAACCACCTCCTCCCAAACGTCTCTGAGTACTCTTTCGGCCCATCAGCAAGCAAGCCATTAGACATCATATTCTTGTTAAACGCATCCTTGGTCTCCTCCTCCGTCAACCCTGATTCGCGTGCCTTGCGCGTGAATTCCTCTTCTATCTCCCTCCCAAGATGATGTCCTACCTCTCGTTAGCCTCACATCAACAACCGCCACTATACCCATAAAAAAAGAACAAGAGGGGGAAACCAAATTACCATTCTCGAGATAAATCAGCCCACCGCCCGTCAACCCAATATCTCCCATGGGCACCCAAGCAGTCACACTCGTATCCTCGCCCTTTCTCAGAAAAATCTGATCATAATGTACGCCAATCGCCTTATTCCCCGGCGTATTGTTCCTCAGCAAACTGCGCTTCACACTCAGCGTATCCGCTCCCCACCCCGTCAATTCGGCCACAAAATCCCTCAACACAGGGTGTTTACAAAACTCCTCTTTATACCACTCTGCATAATGCGCCTGGAGCGCTAGATCCACGAATAGAGAAGCGGTGCCATCTGCGCCTGGCTTCCCGTTGTTGGGTGTTGCACCGGCGCCGATGCCCGGGTAGGACGAAGAGGGTTTGGAAGTGTCGAATTGGCCGAGGACGGGGGGAGTGGAGGGTTTCAAGACGCCGCTGGGGGCGAGCATGCGGAAGTAGGATTCTCGGGCCCGCAGCACGTCGGCGCGGGGAAGCAGGTGTTTGAGGAAGAGGTAGCCGTCTTCGTTGTACCGGCGCTGGAGTTCGGGGAGAGGGAGGGTGGGGGAGGAGGGGCGGAGGCG